>NW_026600273.1:0-300000 GCF_029448725.1 Salvelinus fontinalis
CATAGCTAGGTTCTTAACTAATATGTATACCAAACGTTTGGTTGCATACACAGATCGGCTAGATAGCTAGCTACACATCCATGGGCATACAGGGATTTTAATCATCCACTGCACAATAAGCAAGAACATAGCTAGCTACGTGATTTCATCTATCTGCATGGCAAATATCAGTAAGGCAAGCTTACAAAATTGTACATTCAATTTACAGTAAATTCTTCAGCTAGCTAGATTCTATACATCCACTGTTTCACAAATCAACCGCCTGGTTTGCTGGTTGTTTCAGGAGTCCCTAAAACAACCAGAATTACAATTTCATACTCATGTCACAACACCCATAAAGCTAGCCAGCTAGCTGGCTAATGTTAGCTGGGTCAGCTAGCTGGCTAAATCGCGATTTTCATGAATTAACTTTATGATAAAAAAAAATGCATAATCGTTTGTCTCTACATGAACAAACATTCCTGTCAACTGTACATGTTTTTTGCATGATTCGTTATGACGTTATAATCCCTTACATTTGCTTCCATCCTAGTATTTCCGTCCGCCATCTTTGATTCAGTTCAGTTCTGTGTAGGGGTTCCCCTCTCTCCTAGTATTTCTGTTCGCCATCTTTGATTCAGTTCAGTTCTGTGTAGGGGTACCCCTCTCTCCTAGTATTTCTGTCCGCCATCTTTGCTGAAGAAAGTGTAACAGTCACTAGCGCAGCAGCAGCCTCCCCCGGTCCTAGTGCCGGCCCGGTAAGATGTTTAAGATGCGATGGAACGGTTGACGAAATAAGAAATCACAGACAAAATATATTGACTGATATTGATTTATTTAGTTTAAAATTAATATTTCATATCAGCAGATTGCGGTCTGCGACTTTAAGGCAATGCTGCTACTGTGACGTATAATCTAGTGGACGGAACGCTTCTTTCAACAGCAGCAACAGACAGTCAGCCACCTCGGTAGCTTGCTAGACAAAATAGACGAACCAATAAAGTTCTGTAGACGCTTTAGTGTATATTTGCCACTGTATTTTAAAGCCACTTCTGTCGCCTAGTTAGTTATCCGTTTTAATTTCATATTTACGGTATTGTTTTTATTATTCATCTAGCGGGCTGGTTAAGTTAGCATTAGCCTAGCTAGCTAACATCTCCAACCATGAGGTCACTAAGCTACTCTCTTGTTAATGAAGAGGAGGTCTGCTGGACGGAGAAAGAAGCTCTCGTCAAAGAGGAGGAGGAAGAGAAGGATATCACAGTAAAACAAGAAGTAGAGGGTGAGGCTGTTACAGTGAAAGAAGAAGAGAAAGACGCGTTCAGATTGAAAGAGGAAGAGGATGTTACAGTAAAAGAAGAGGAGGAAGAGAAAGAGGAGGGTGCAGTTTTTGGAGTGAAGGAGGAGGAGAGGGAGATGACTGTCACATTGAAAAAGGAGATGGAAGAAGAGGAGGAAACTGGATTTCTGGACTCGGTTTCCCAAACGCATCTTAAGGCATCCGATGGTTCTAACGATGAACGGGCCCTGGTTAACACAAGTAAGTACTGCCTTAAAAACAGAGACACAAACTCTGCAGTTGTTGAACTTTTTTATTTAACCAGGTGGCTATGATGTCATAATGATAGTTTAACCAGGTGACCATGATGTCATAATGATAGTTTAACCAGGTGACCATGATGTCATAATGATAGTTTAACCAGGTGGCCATGATGTCATAATGATAGTTTAACCAGGTGACCATGATGTCATAATGATAGTTTAACCAGGTGGCCATGATGTCATAATGATAGTTTAACCAGGTAGGCCAGTTGAGAACACGTTTTCATTTACAACTGCGACCTGGCCAAGATAAAGCAAAGCAGTGTGACACAGACAACAGCATAGAGTTACACATGGAATAAACAATAAACAAGCCAATAACACAATAAACAAGTCAATGACACAGTAGAAAAAAATAAAGTCTATATATAGTGTGTGCTATAGTGTGTGCAAAAGGCATGAGGAGGTAGGCAATGAATAGTCCATAGTAGCGAAGAATTACAATTTAGCAGATTAACACTGGAGTGATAAATGAGCAGATGATGATGTGCAAGTAGAGATACTGGTGTGCAAAAGAGCAGAAAAGTACATGTACAGCTGCAGCGATCGATTAGCTGCTCAGATAGCTGATGTTTAAAGTTGGTGAGGGAAATATAAGTCTCCAGCTTCAGCGAATTTTGAAATTCGCTCCAGTCACTGGAAGGATGTGTGGTGTTAAAGGGGAAATCTGCAATTACCACATCCATATTTAGATTTTTTAATTATTTATTTATAGCCATTGATTCTTGAAGAATATAACACATGCCTCATGAGCTTAGTTCAACTGTTGTACCCCATCAGAACCCTAAATAAGCTTTTTTACTCCAATGTATAGAAAAAATGTAAATCAACACTGTATAGCCTCAACATGGTTAAAACTATAATGTTGATATCATGGATGGTCAGTCCTTGCATCCATAGGTCTGTCTATGAATTTGAAAGTAGTTACATTTCTCCAGCGCCATCCATCATCTTATAAGCAAAACAGTGGTGGAAAGACAGCTTTGTTATTGGTTGATTGATTGTTGTGTGGCTTTTTTAAAGGGACAACTTAGTATTTAAACAGCAACAAAATGGCTGCCCAGAGACTGGGTTTGGTAAACAGCTGAGGGATGGGGGCTGGAGAAATGAAACCATGCTCAAATTCATAGAGAAAGCTATTGTATCAACCGTAATCCAACACCTAGCGACCTCGTCAAAAAGTTCAGACATCTTGGCGTAACAGTTGTAAGGTGTTGGCTTGACAGTCGCTGGACCCAGGTTTGAGTTCAGCTCAGGCTACACCCTGAATTCACTATACTATGAATACAAGGACTGGCCATCCATGATGTCATAATGATAGTTTAACCAGGTTTCTAGGATATATAGTATATTCTAGAATTCATCCATGATGTCATAATGATAGTGTAACCAGGTTTCTAGGCTATATAGTATATTCTAGAATTCATCCATGATGTCATAATGATAGTTTAACCAGGTTTCTAGGCTATATAGTATATTCTAGAATTGCCAGTGTAGATTTCCTGTGGGGGTCAAATTGTTAGAGCTGTTGATAAGTCATTGTATAATATTCAGCCAATTTATTTCCATGCCATTACATCAATAACGCCCAACCAGAGGAAGAAACAAACTCTTCCCGATCCACCTCCTGCTGCTGTCCTTCATACATTCTGACGTTGCTGGTAATTGGCTCAACAAGCAGTCGGCAACCTACATTTGGAGTGCAAATCTATCTTACCATTTCTACTGATCTGGTGACAGTTATGATTTTCATATTCACATTTTACTGGAACAGTTTAATTTCATTTATAATAGTATCTCAATCATTGTCTGTGATTAATCTACATTCTATCTAAATGAAAATTATACAAATCTAATTTATGTAAAAAATAGCCTACATAACAAATAAAAACATTGCAAATAGATGTCCTATAAATCACATGACCTGTCCATAACGAACTTGAAACATTGTATAAAATATTCTGGGCCCTCAGTTTCCCGTGCCTGTGAGTTCTCGACCAACACAGCTGTAGGCTATTTGTGAAAGGGATAAGAAGTAATCAGGTGTTTTGACATTTCCACTGGATCAGCACATTACGTTTTTCCCTTTCGTGCCGAGTGGTTATCGAAAGGGCGAGAGCTGGAAATATTTTACAAATACATTCTCCTTTGCAATTGATTTAGATTTAGACTTTGATTACTTGCTGTTTGAGGTGGAAAAAAAACATTACTTTGAGAAGCTCCACAACTCACAATCAGACATCCCCAAATGTGCATATTTATAGGCCTCCATTTGTGCTCAGGACAGGTAGACTAGTCCTACTTCTATATGTGTAACCAGGTAGACTAGTCGTACTTCTATATGTGTAACCAGGTAGACTAGTCCTACTTCTATATGTGTAACCAGGTAGACTAGTCCTACCTCTATATGTGTAATCAGGTAGACTAGTCCTACCTCTATATGTGTAACCAGGTAGACTAGTCCTACTTCTATATGTGTAACCAGGTAGACTAGTCCTACTTCTATATGTGTAACCAGGTAGACTAGTCCTACCTCTATATGTGTAATCAGGTAGACTAGTCCTACCTCTATGTGTAATCAGGTAGACTAGTCCTACTACTATATGTGTAACCAGGTAGACTAGTCCTACTTCTATATGCGTAACCAGGTAGACTAGTCCTACTACTATATGCGTAACCAGGTAGACCAGTCCTACCTCTATATGTGTAACCAGGTAGACTAGTCCTACTACTATATGTGTAACCAGGTAGACTAGTCCTAGTACTATATGTGTAATCAGGTAGACTAGTCCTACTTCTATATGTGTAACCAGGTAGACTAGGTCTACTTCTATATGTGTAGTCAGGTAGACTAGTCCTACTTCTATATGTGTAGTCAGGTCGACTAGTCCTACTTCTATATGTGTTATCGGGTAGACTAGTCCTACTTCTTTATGTGTAACCAGGTAGACTAGGTCTACTTCTATATGTGTAGTCAGGTAGACTAGTCCTACTTCTATATGTGTAGTCAGGTAGACTAGTCCTACCTCTATATGTGTAACCAGGTAGACTAGTCCTACTTCTAAATGTGTAACCAGGTAGACTAGTCCTACTTCTATATGTGTTGTCAGGTAGACTAGTCCTACTTCTATATGTGTAGTCAGACTCACTCTGACATCTGTCGAGTTGAAATATCTCCTCTCTAGGTGAGATTTCACCTCTGGTGCAGATGTGCCCACCTGCTCTCCAGGTGTAGACCCAGGGGGCCCGTTTAGAACCTTTTTAGGACATTTCGAGATGACAGATGTTTGTGTTTGGTCTATTAATGTACCTGTGAGTTGAAATTTTTATCATTTTTGCATTTTTGACAAAATTAGACTCCTTTTAAAGTGTCATTTTTTCGCTCAGGTAGGGTATCAGCCTGATCTATTTAAAAACACTTTTTCCACATTTCAAGATAGCAGTGTGTTCAGTTTGATCATTTCAAAGACAGCTGCAGCTTCATTTTATTAATAATATTCAAAAAATTTTTTTTTTCCATTTTCATCATAAAAATTCCCTCGGCTGTTAACCTCAACTCCAGAGGTGTTCAAGGTGAGGGATCAGCCTGGATTATTTAAAAACACGTTTTCAACATTTCAAGATAGCAGTTAGTTTAGTTTGATGTACATAAAGATAGCTGCATCTTTATTTTATTCATTTTCAAAAATATTTTTTTTACCAAAAACATGTGAAAATGAATAAAATAAAGTTGCAGCTGTCTTTATTTACATCAAACTGGAGTAACTGCTATCTTGAAATGTTGAAAAAGTGTGTTTAAATAGGCATCCTATTTAAAATAGGCATTTCCAAATTAGCTGAAAGGCTGAGGGAATCATCTCCAACCTCTTCTCAGGAGATGGCCCCCTCAGCCTTTCAACTAATGTTCAAATGATAGGATAATTATTTAAAAACACTTTTTCAACATTTCAAGATAGCAGTTAGTTCGTTTTGAGCATATCAAAGACAGCTGCAAGTTGATTTTATTTTATTTTTATTCCAGCCAAAAATATTCTAAGTCCACACAGAAGTTCACACTCAACTTTGTTTGGTGATTGAACAGGTTAGCAGGTGTATTTTTGAATATGGTTCTTAATATGGTTCATTGGGTTGCTGGGGTCCACTGCTTGCTAAGGGGGAACCCCCCACCCGTGTTCAGCCGACTGGGGCGCACTCTCTGTCAACATTTTCAACATTTCAAGATAACAGTTTATTAAGTCTGATGCATATTTATTTTTTTAATTTTCACACACCCTAACCCACCTCATTTGAAAGGTTAATGTGAATAGTTACCACTTCTCAGGAGATGATAGACTTAGCCTTTCAAATGTTTTGTAATGATGGGATGGCTATTGAACAGAACTTTAAAACCTGGTTTTCTTGTCTGTACCAGTTCATGAAATCACACATTTGACATTTATGCTCACTGAGTCTGTACATAGTCAAAGCTTTCCTTAAGTTTGGGTCAGTCACAGTGGTCAGGTATTCTGTCACTGTGTACTCTCTGTTTAGGAACAAATTGCAATTGATAATGTACAAGTGTCAGCTTTTTTCCACATTATCAATTGCTCATGTCATGTTGATCCAAATATAGTAGTTGGTTCTCTGTTGAATAGTCTGACCCCTCAAAACATCTAGGCATTAGTTCCTTGCATAAGCCATTACAGGCAAAATTGTTGAACTATTTGTCACAAACTGTCAAGCATAGTTTTACACATTTCTATAAGACCTTTTGTACAAAAAGGTAAACTGATGAATCGTGCAGGTGAAATTGACCCTCACTCATGAAGGAATGAAGTTTTGATTTACATAGCCTGCAATTGTGACAATCACTGCATTCAAACCTGTGTAGATCAGTCAATTTTTAATATACAGACTTAAAACTCAGGATTCTGTAACAGCATACTCCATTCAAGATATGTGTTTACTGTGACAACCAGAAGGGCCTTAAGATGGTGTCATAGATGCTGTTTTGAAGGGGTAAAAGGTCAGAACTTTTCAAAACTTCATATATGTGATTAGACAACCCTCGTGAACTGTAAATCAGTCATTTCTCCCAACAGATGTCAAAGAAAAGCTCTCACACACACACACAGCAGGGATGGAGTGAAAAAGTACGGTGCTTAAAGACACACAAAGCCTGCAATGGCATTACTATTATCTCCAGGCCGTGCCGAGTTCAACGAGATGCCCCGCTTGACCGTAGCTCACTCGGTCTGAGCGCAGCCACAGTGACAACAAGACGGACCCAGAGCTGTCTGTCTGTCTGTCTGTCTGTCTGTCTGTCTCTGTCTCTCTCTCTCACATTCTCTCTCTCTCTTTCTCTACGATTAGAATGTAAAGTCTCTCTCTATCTCTCTCTCTCTTTCTCTCTCAATTCAATTCAATTATATTCAAGGGTCTTTATTGGCATGGGAAACATGTGTTTACATTGCCAAAGCGAGTGAGGTAGATAATATACAACAGTGAAATAAACAATAAAAATGAACAGTAAACATTACACATGCAGAAGTTTCAAAACAATAAAGACATTACAAATGTCATATTATATATATATACAGTGTTGTAACAATGTACAAATGGTTAAAGTACAAAAGGGAATGAGATCCCTGAATGGTAAAAAACATCTCCAAATAGAATATGTTTGTATCACAAATGATCTTACAGATATTTTGACCATATCTGACAGGCTCCCAAAGGCAATCAAAGGATCTAGCTCACTTAATGCCCCATACCCTCCCCATCACCAATCAGCCCTGCCATTGTTTGTATTCATACTGTTTTGTAAAGAATGGCTTCTTGTCTGTTAGGTTGTATTCCACTGGGAAAGTGATTACAGTTTTCCTCAGTCGCTTTGGTGCATTTCTTAGATCAAAAGTGCAATTCTTGATACGACTTGTACAAATTCCAAATCATCTAGTCACTTGTGCACATCATTAAAGCAATTTCTTATTCCTTTGAACACATTGCAATTGATAATGTACAAGTGTCAGCTTTTTTCCACATTATCAATTGCTCACATCATGTTGATCAAAATATAGTATATGGTTCTCTGTTGAATAGTCTTACCCCTCAAAACATCTAGGCATTAGTTCCTTGCATAAGCCATTACATGCAAAATTGTTTAACTATTTGTCATAAACTGTCAACCTCTCTCCGCCTCTCTCCCTTTTCACTCCCCTCTCTCCCTTTTCACTCCCCTCTCTCCCTTTTCACTCCCTCTCTCCGCCTCTCTCCCTTTTCACTCCCTCTCTCCACCTCTCTCCCTTTTCACTCCCTCTCTCCGCCTCTCTCCCTTTTCACTCCCTCTCTCCGCCTCTCTCCCTTTTCTCTCCCTCTTTCCGCCTCTCTCCCTTTTTACTCCCTCTCTCCGCCTCTCTCCCTTTTCACTCCCTCTCTCCGCCTCTCTCCCTTTTCACTCCCTCTCTCCGCCTCTCTCCCTTTTCACTCCCCCTCTCCACCTCTCTCCCTTTTCACTCCCTCTCTCTCCCTTTTCACTCCCTCTCTCTCCCTCTCTCTCCCTTTTCACTCCCCCTCTCCGCCTCTCTCCCTTTTCACTCCCTCTCTCTCCCTTTTCACTCCCTCTCTCCGCCTCTCTCCCTTTTCACTCCCCTCTCTCCGCCTCTCTCCCTTTTCACTCCCTCTCTCCGCCTCTCTCCCTTTTTACTCCCTCTCTCCGCCTCTACCTTTTCACTCCCTCTCCCTCTCTAAGAACTTCCCATTTGAATCAATAAGGATTGCAGTTGTGGGTGACTATCTGGGTGGAGCAGACTGGGAGGCTGGTATTCTGCCCTGGGCTGGAGCAGACTGGGAGGCTGGTATTCTGACCTGGGCTGGAGCAGACTGAGAGGCTGGTATTCTGACCTGTGCTGGAGCAGACTGGGAGGCTGGTATTCTGACCTGGGCTGGAGCACACTGTGTTGGAGCAGACTGAGAGGCTGGTTTTCTGACCTGGGCTGTGGCAGACTGAGAGGCTGGTATTCTGACCTGGGCTGGAGCAGACTGGGAGGCTGGTATTCTGACCTGGGCTGGAGCAGACTGGGAGGCTGGTATTCTGACCTGGGCTGGAGCAGACTGAGAGGCTGGTATTCTGACCTGGGCTGGAGCACACTGTGTTGGAGCAGACTGGGAGGCTGGTATTCTGACCTGGGCTGGAGCACACTGTGCTGGAGCAGACTGAGAGGCTGATAAGTTGACCTGGGCTGGAGCAGACTGGGAGGCTGGTATTCTGACCTCGGCTGGAGCAGACTGGGAGGCTGGTATTCTGACCTGGGCTGGAGCAGACTGGGAGGCTGGTATTCTGACCTGGGCTGGAGCAGACTGGGAGACTGGTATTCTGACCTGGGCTGGAGCACACTGTGCTGGAGCAGACTGGGAGACTGGTATTCTGACCTGTGCTGGAGCAGACTGGGAGACTGGTATTCTGACCTGTGCTGGAGCAGACTGGGAGACTGGTATTCTGACCTGTGCTGGAGCAGACTGGGAGACTGGTATTCTGACCTGGGCTGGAGCAGACTGGGAGACTGGTATTCTGACCTGGGCTGGAGCAGACTGGTAGGCTGGTGCAGTGTCATCAGGTTGTGTGGTGGAGGCCATCCTGTTCTCGGGTTCTGCTTGTGTTATGCCAACCACCAGGTCATTATAACCACCAGGTCATTATAACCACCAGGTCATTATTACCACCAGGTCATTATTACCACCAGGTCATTATTACCACCAGGCCATTAGAACCACCAGGTCATTAGAACCACCAGGTCATTAGAACCACCAGGTCATTAGAACCACCAGGTCATTAGAACCACCAGGTCATTATTACCACCAGGTCATTATTACCACCAGGTCATTATTACCACCAGGTCATTATCACCACCAGGTCATTATCACCACCAGGTCATTATTACCACCAGGTCATTATTACCACCAGGTCATTAGAACCACCAGGTCAGGGAGAAAAGACTCACCTTGTTGCTCTGGTAGGGTATCAGCCTGAGCTATTTAAAAACACGTTTTCAACATTTCAAGATAGCAGTTAGTTTAGTTTGATGTAAATAAAGATAGCTGAGAAGTGGGACTCTGTCATTGTTTCTGACAAAATCTCTCATTGATCTCGGGTTCAGCCACCAGGGGGCACCAAACCTCTTTGAAAAGTTCATGTGAATAGTTACCACTTCTCAGGAGATGATAGACTTAGCCTTTCAAATGTTTTGTAATGATGGGATGGCTATTGAACAGAACTTTAAAACCTGGTTTTCTTGTATGTACCAGTTCATGAAATCACACATTTGACCTTTATGCTCACTGAGTCTGTACATAGTCAAAGCTTTCCTTAAGTTTGGGTCAGTCACAGTGGTCAGGTATTCTGCCCTTTCTCCGCCTCTCTCCCTTTTCACTCCCTCTCTCCGCCTCTTTCCCTTTTCACTCCCCTCTCTCCGCCTCTCTCCCTTTTCACTCCCTCTCTCCGCCTCTCTCCCTTTTCACTCCCCTCCGCCTCTCTCCCTTTTCACTCCCTCTCTCCGCCTCTCTCCCTTTTCGCTCCCTCTCTCCGCCTCTCTCCCTTTTCACTCCCTCTCTAAGCCTCTCTCCATTTTCACTCCCGTCTCTCCCTTTTCACTCCCCTCTCTCCGCCTCTCTCCCTTTTCACTCCCTCTCTCCGCCTCTCTCCCTTTTCACTCCCTCTCTCCCTTTTCACTCCCCTCTCTCCGCCTCTCTCCCTTTTCACTCCCTCTCTCCGCCTCTCTCCCTTTTCACTCCCTCTCTCCGCCTCTCTCCCTTTTCACTCCCTCTCTCCGCCTCTCTCCCTTTTCACTCCCTCTCTCCGCCTCTCTCCCTTTTCACTCCCTCTCTCCGCCTCTCTCCCTTTTCACTCCCTCTTTCCGCCTCTCTCCCTTTTCACTCCCCCTCTCCGCCTCTCTCCCTTTTCACTCCCTCTCTCTCCCTTTTCACTCCCTCTCTCTCCCTTTTCACTCCGCCTCTCTCCCTTTTCACTCCCCTCTCTCCGCCTCTCTCCCTTTTCACTCCCTCTCTCCGCCTCTCTACCATTTCACTCCCTCTCCCTCCCTAAGAACTTCCCATTTGAATCAATAAGGATTGCAGTTGTGGGTGACTATCTGGGTGGAGCAGACTGGGAGGCTGGTATTCTGACCTGGGCTGGAGCAGACTGGGAGGCTGGTATTCTGACATGGGCTGGAGCCCACTGTGCTGGAGCAGACTGAGAGGCTGGTAAGTTGACCTGTGCTGGAGCAGACTGAGAGGCTGGTATTCTGACCTGGGCTGGAGCAGACTGGGAGGCTGGTATTCTGACCTCAGCTGGAGCATACTGGGAGGCTGGTATTCTGACCTGGGCTGGAGCAGACTGGGAGGCTGGTATTCTGACCTGTGCTGGAGCAGACTGGGAGGCTGGTATTCTGACCTGGGCTTGAGCACACTGTGTTGGAGCAGACTGAGAGGCTGGTTGGCTGACCTGGGCTGGAGCAGACTGAGAGGCTGGTATTCTGACCTGGGCTGGAGCAGACTGGGAGACTGGTATTCTGACCTGTGCTGGAGCAGACCGGGAGACTGGTATTCTGACCTGGGCTGGATCAGACTGGGAGACTGGTAAATCACACATTTGACCTTTATGCTCACTGAGTCTGTACATAGTCAAAGCTTTCCTTAAGTTTGGGTCAGTCACAGTGGTCAGGTATTCTGCCACTGTGTACTCTCTGTTTAGGGCCAAATAGCATTCTAGTTTTCTCTGTTTTTTGTTAATTCTTTCCAATGTGTCAAGTAATTGTCTTTTTGTTTTCTCAGGATTTGGTTGGGTCTAATTGTGCTGTTGTCCAGGGGCTCTGTGGGGTGTGTTTATGTTTGTGAACAGAGCACAATGACCAGCTTGCTTAGGGGACTCTTCTCCACGTTCATCTCTCTGTAGGTGATGGCTTTGTTAATGGCCCATACCCTCCCCATCACCAATCAGCCCTGCCATTGTTTGTCTTCATACTGTTTTGTAAAGAATGGCTTCTTGTCTTTCAGGTTGTATTCCACTGGGAAAGTGATTACAGTTTTCCTCAGTCGCTTTGGTGCATTTCTTAGATCAAAAGTGCAATTCTTGATACGACTTGTACTAATTCCAAATCATCTAGTCACTTGTGCACATCATTAAAGCAATTTCTTATTCCTTTGAACAAATTGCAATTGATAATGTACAAGTGTCAGCTTTTTTCCACATTATCAATTGCTCACGTCATGTTGATCAAAATATAGTAGATGGTTCTCTGTTGAATAGTCTTACCCCTCAAAACATCTAGGCATTAGTTCCTTGCATAAGCCATTACATGCAAAATTGTTGAACTATTTGTCATAAACTGTCAAGCATAGTTTTACACATTTCTATAAGACCTTTTGTACAAAAACGTAAACTGATGAATCGTGCAGGTGAAATTGACCCTCACTCATGAAGGAATGAAGTTTTGATTTACATAGCCTGCAATTGTGACAATCACTGCATTCAAACCTGTGTAGATCAGTCAATTTTTAATATACAGACTTAAAACTCAGGATTCTGTAACAGCATACTCCAATCAAGATATGTGTTTACTGTGACAACCAGAAGTGCCTTAAGATGGTGTCATAGATGCTGTTTTGAAGGGGTAAAAGGTCAGAACTTTTCAAAACTTCATATATGTGATTAGACAACCCTCGTGAACTGTAAATCAGTCATTTCTCCCAACAGATGTCAAAGAAAAGCTCACACACACACACACACAGCAGGGATGGAGTGAAAAGGTACGGTGCTTAAAGACACACAAAGCCTGCAATGGCATTACTATTATCTCCAGGCCGTGCCGAGTTCAACGAGATGCCCCGCTTGACCGTAGCTCACTCGGTCTGAGCGCAGCCACAGTGACAACAAGACGGACCCAGAGCTGGCTGTCTGTCTGTCTGTCTGTCTGTCTCTCTCTCTCTATCTCTCTCTCTCACTCTCTCTCTCTATCTCTCTCACATTCTCGCTCTCTCTCTTTCTCTGCTATTAGAATGTAAAGTCTCTCCCTATCTCTTTTGGATAACTTTATGAAATAGATACTCTCTCTCTCTCTTTCTCTCTCTCTCAATTAAATTAAATTCAATTCAAGGGGCTTTATTGGCATGGGAAACATGTGTTTACATTGCCAAAGCAAGTGAGGTAGATAATATACAGCAGTGAAATAAACAATAAAAATGAACAGTAAACATTACACATGCAGAAGTTTCAAAACAATAAAGACATTACAAATGTCATATTATATATATATACAGTGTTGTAACAATGTACAAATGGTTAAAGTACAAAAGGGAATGAGATCCCTGAATGGTAAAAAAACATCTCCAAATAGAATATGTTTGTATCACAAATTATCTTACAGATATTTTGACCATATCTGACAGGCTCCCAAAGGCAATCAAAGGATCTAGCTCACTTAATGCCCCATACCCTCCCCATCACCAATCAGCCCTGCCATTGTTTGTATTCATACTGTTTTGTAAAGAATGGCTTCTTGTCTGTTAGGTTGTATTCCACTGGGAAAGTGATTACAGTTTTCCTTAGTCGCTTTGGTGCTTTTCTTAGATCAAAAGTGCAATTCTTGATACGACTTGTACAAATTCCAAATCATCTAGTCACTTGTGCACATCATTAAAGCAATTTCTTATTCCTTTGAACAAATTGCAATTGATAATGTACAAGTGTCAGCTTTTTTCCACATTATCAATTGCTCACGTCATGTTGATCAAAATATAGTAGATGGTTCTCTGTTGAATAGTCTTACCCCTCAAAACATCTAGGCATTAGTTCCTTGCATAAGCCATTACATGCAAAATTGTTTAACTATTTGTCATAAACTGTCAACCTCTCTCCGCCTCTCTCCCTTTTCACTCCCCTCTCTCCCTTTTCACTCCCTCTCTCTCCCTTTTCACTCCCTCTCTCTCCCTTTTCACTCCCTCTCTCTCCCTTTTCACTCCGCCTCTCTCACTTTTCACTCCCCTCTCTCTGCCTCTCTACCTTTTCACTCCCCTCTCTCCCTTTTCACTCCCTCTCCCTCCCTAAGAACTTCCCATTTGAATCAATAAGGATTGCAGTTGTGGGTGACTATCTGGGTGGAGCAGACTGGGAGGCTGGTATTCTGACCTGGGCTGGAGCAGACTGGGAGGCTGGTATTCTGACATGGGCTGGAGCACACTGTGCTGGAGCAGACTGAGAGGCTGGTATTCTGACCTGGGCTGGAGCAGACTGAGAGGCTGGTATTCTGACCTGTGCTGGAGCAGACTGAGAGGCTGGTATTCTGACCTCGGCTGGAGCAGACTGGGACGCTGGTATTCTGACCTGGGCTGGAGCAGACTGAGAGGCTGGTATTCTGACCTGTGCTGGAGCAGACTGGGAGGCTGGTATTCTGACCTCGGCTGGAGCAGACTGGGAGGCTGGTATTCTGACCTGGGCTGGAGCAGACTGGGAGGCTGGTATTCTGACCTGGGCTGGAGCACACTGTGTTGGAGCAGACTGAGAGGCTGGTTGGCTGACCTGGGCTGGAGCACACTGTGTTGGAGCTGACTGAGAGGCTGGTATTCTGACCTGGGCTGGAGCAGACTGGTAGGCTGGTGCAGTGTCATCAGGCTGTGTGGTGGAGGCCATCCTGTTCTCGGGTTCTGCTTGCTTTATGCCAACCACCAGGTCATTATTACCACCAGGTCATTATTACCACCAGGTCATTAGAACCACCAGGTCATTATTACCACCAGGTCATTATTACCACCAGGTCATTAGAACCACCAGGTCATTAGAACCACCAGGTCATTAGAACCACCAGGTCATTAGAACCACCAGGTCATTATAACCACCAGGTCATTATTACCACCAGATCATTATAACCACCAGGTCATTCTTACCACCAGGTCATTATAACCACCAGGTCATTATTACCACCAGGTCATTAGAACCACCAGGTCATTAGAACCACCAGGTCATTAGAACCACCAGGTCATTAGAACCACCAGGTCATTATTACCACCAGGTCATTATAACCACCAGGTCATTATTACCACCAGGTCATTATAACCACCAGGTCATTATTACCACCAGGTCATTATAACCACCAGGTCATTATAACCACCAGGTCATTATTACCACCAGGTCATTAGAACCACCAGGTCATTAGAACCACCAGGTCATTAGAACCACCAGGTCATTATTACCACCAGGTCATTATTACCACCAGGTCATTAGAACCACCAGGTCATTAGAACCACCAGGTCATTATAACCACCAGGTCATTAGAACCACCAGGTCATTATTACCACCAGGTCATTATTACCACCAGGTCATTAGAACCACCAGGTCATTAGAACCACCAGGTCATTATAACCACCAGGTCATTAGAACCACCAGGTCAGGGAGAAAAGACTCACCTTGTCGCTCAGGTAGGGTATCAGCCTGAGCTATTTAAAAACACTTTTTCAACATTTCAAGATAGCAGTTAGTTTAGTTTGATGTAAATAAAGATAGCTGAGAAGTGGGACTGTGTCATTGTTTCTGACAAGATCTCTCATTGATCTCGGGTTCAGCCACCAGGGGGCACCCAACCTCTTTGAAAAGTTCATGTGAATAGTTACCACTTCTCAGGAGATGATAGACTTAGCCTTTCAAATGTTTTGTAATGATGGGATGGCTATTGAACAGAACTTTAAAACCTGGTTTTCTTGTATGTACCAGTTCATGAAATCACACATTTGACATTTATGCTCACTGAGTCTTTACATAGTCAAAGCTTTCCTTAAGTTTGGGTCAGTCACAGTGGTCAGGTATTCTGCCCTTTCTCCGCCTCTCTCCCTTTTCACTCCCCTCTCTCCGCCTCTCTACCTTTTCACTCCCTCTCTCTGCCTCTCTCCCTTTTCACTCCCCCTCTTCGCCTCTCTCCCTTTTCACTCCCTCTCTCCGCCTCTCTCCCTTTTCACTCCCTCTCTCCGCCTCTCTCCCTGTTCACTCCCTCTCTTCGCCTCTCTCCCTTTTCAATCCCTCTCTCCGCCTCTCTCCCTTTTCACTCCCCCTCTCCGCCTCTCTCCCTTTTCACTCCCTCTCTCCGCCTCTCTCCCTGTTCACTCCCTCTCTTCGCCTCTCTCCCTTTTCACTCCCTCTCTCCGCCTCTCTCCCTTTTCACTCCCCCTCTTCGCCTCTCTCCCTTTTCACTCCCTCTCTCCGCCTCTCTCCCTTTTCACTCCCCCTCTCCGCCTCTCTCCCTGTTCACTCCCTCTCTCCGCCTCTCTCCCTTTTCACTCCCCTCTCTCCCTTTTCACTCCCTCTCTCTGCCTCTCTCCCTTTTCACTCCCTCTCTCCGCCTCTCTCCCTTTTCACTCCCTCTCTCCGCCTCTCTCCCTTTTCAATCCCTCTCTCCGCCTCTCTCCCTTTTCACTCCCTCTCTCCGCCTCTCTCCCTTTTCACTCCCTCTCTCCGCCTCTCTCCCTTTTCACTCCCTCTCTCCGCCTCTCTCCCTTTTCACTCCCCCTCTCCGCCTCTCTCCCTTTTCACTCCCTCCCTCTCCGCCTCTCTCCCTTTTCACTCCCTCCTTCTCCGCCTCTCTCCCTTTTCACTCCCCCTCTCCGCCTCTCTCCCTTTTCACTCCCTCCCTCTCCGCCTCTCCCTTTTCACTCCCTCTCTCTCCCTTTTCACTCCCTCTCTCTCCCTTTTCACTCTCTCTCTCCCTTTTCACTCCCCTCTCTCCGCCTCTCTCCCTTTTCACTCCCCTCTCTCCGCCTCTCTCCCTTTTCACTCCCCTCTCTCCGCCTCTCTCCCTTTTCACTCCCCTCTCTCCGCCTCTCTCCCTTTTCACTCCCCTCTCTCCGCTTCTCTCTCTTTTCACTCCCCTCTATCCGCCTCTCTCCCTTTTCACTCCCCCTCTCCGCCTCTCTCCCTTTTCACTCCCTCCCTCTCCGCCTCTCTCCCTTTTCACTCCCTCCCTCTCCGCCTCTCTCCCTTTTCACTCCCCCTCTCCGCCTCTCTCCCTTTACACTCCCTCCCTCTCCGCCTCTCTCCCTTTTCACTCCCTCTCTCTCCCTTTTCACTCCCTCTCTCTCCCTTTTCTCTCCCTCTCTCCCTTTTCACTCTCTCTCTCCCTTTTCACTCCCCTCTCTCCGCCTCTCTCCCTTTTCACTCCCCTCTCTCCGCATCTCTCCCTTTTCACTCCCTCTCTCCGCCTCTCTCCCTTTTCACTCCCCCTCTCCGCCTCTCTCCCTTTTCACTCCCTCCCTCTCCGCCTCTCTCCCTTTTCACTCCCTCCCTCTCCGCCTCTCTCCCTTTTCACTCCCTCTCTCTCCCTTTTCACTCTCTCTCTCCCTTTTCACTCCCCTCTCTCCGCCTCTCTCCCTTTTCACTCCCCTCTCTCCGCCTCTCTCTCTTTTCACTCCCCTCTCTCCGCCTCTCTCCCTTTTCACTCCCCTCTCTCCGCCTCTCTCCCTTTTCACTCCCCTCTCTCCGCTTCTCTCTCTTTTCACTCCCCTCTCTCCGCCTCTCTCCCTTTTCACTCCCCCTCTCCGCCTCTCTCCCTTTTCACTCCCTCCCTCTCCGCCTCTCTCCCTTTTCACTCCCTCCCTCTCCGCCTCTCTCCCTTTTCACTCCCCCTCTCCGCCTCTCTCCCTTTTCACTCCCTCCCTCTCCGCCTCTCTCCCTTTTCACTCCCCTCTCTCCGCTTCTCTCTCTTTTCACTCCCCTCTCTCCGCCTCTCTCCCTTTTCACTCCCTTTCTCCGCCTCTCTACCTTTTCACTCCCTCTCCCTCTCTAAGAACTTCCCATTTGAATCAATAAGGATTGCAGTTGTGGGTGACTATCTGGCTGGAGCAAACTGGGAGACTGGTATTCTGACCTGGGCTGGAGCAGACAGGGAGACTGGTATTCTGACCTGGGCTGGAGCAGACTGGGAGGCTGGTATTCTGACCTGGGCTGGAGCAGACAGGGAGACTGGTATTCTGACCTGGGCTGGAGCAGACTGGGAGGCTGGTATTCTGACCTGGGCTGGAGCACACTGTGCTGGAGCAGACTGAGAAGTTGGTTGGCTGACCTGGGCTGGAGCAGACTGGGAGGCTGGTATTCTGACCTGGGCTGGAGCACACTGTGCTGGAGCAGACTGGGAGACTGGTATTCTGACCTGGGCTGGAGCAGACTGGGAGACTGGTATTCTGACCTGGGCTGGAGCAGACTGGGAGACTGGTATTCTGACCTGGGCTGGAGCAGACTGGGAGGCTGGTTTTCTGACCTGGGCTGGAGCACACTGTGCTGGAGCAGACTGGGAGGCTGGTATTCTGACCTGGGCTGGAGCAGACTGGGAGACTGGTATTCTGACCTGGGCTGGAGCAGACTGGGAGACTGGTATTCTGACCTGGGCTGGAGCACACTGTGTTGGAGCAGACTGGGAGACTGGTATTCTGACCTGGGCTGGAGCAGACTGGGAGGCTGGTATTCTGGCCTGGGCTGGAGCACACTGTGTTGGAGCAGACTGGGAGACTGGTATTCTGACCTGGGCTGGAGGAGACTGGGAGACTGGTATTCTGACCTGGGCTGGAGCAGACTGGTAGGCTGGTGCAGTGTCATCAGGCTGTGTGGTGGAGGCCATCCTGTTCTCGGGTTCTGCTTGTGTTATGCCAACCACCAGGTCATTATTACCACCAGGTCATTAGAAGCACCAGGTCATTAGAACCACCAGGTCATTAGAACCACCAGGTCATTAGAACCACCAGGTCATTAGAACCACCAGGTCATTATAACCACCAGGTCATTATAACCACCAGGTCATTATTACCACCAGGTCATTAGAACCACCAGGTCATTAGAACCACCAGGTCAGGGAGAAAAGACTCACTCTGACCTCTGTCGAGTTGAAGTATCTGCTCTCCAGTTGAAATTTCAGCTCTGGTGCAGATGTGCCCATCTGCTCTCCAGGTGTAGACCCAGGGGGCCCGTTTAGAAACCTTTTAGGACATTTCGAGATGACAGATGTTTGTGTTTGGTCTATTAATGTACCTGTGAGTTGAAATTTGTATCATTTTTGCATTTTTGACAAAATTAGACTCCTTTAAAGTGCCAGTTTTTCGCTCAGGTAGGGTATCAGCCTGAGCTATTTAAAAACACGTTTTCAACATTTCAAGATAGCAGTTAGTTTAGTTTGATGTAAATAAAGATAGCTGAGAAGTGGGACTGTGTCATTGTTTCTGACAAGATCTCCCATTGATCTCGGGTTCAGCCACCAGGGGGCACCAAACCTCTTTGAAAAGTTAATGTGAATAGTTACCACTTCTCAGGAGATGATAGACTTAGCCTTTCAAATGTTTTGTAATGATGGGATGGCTATTGAACAGAACTTTAAAACCTGGTTTTCTTGTATGTACCAGTACATGAAATCACACATTTGACCTTTATGCTCACTGAGTCTGTACATAGTCAAAGCTTTCCTTAAGTTTGGGTCAGTCACAGTGGTCAGGTATTCTGCCCTTTCTCCGCCTCTCTCCCTTTTCACTCCCCTCTCTCCCTTTTCACTCCCTCTCTCCGCCTCTCTCCCTTTTCACTCCCTCTCTCCGCCTCTCTCCCTTTTCACTCCCTCTCTCCGCCTCTTTCCCTTTTCACTCCCCTCTCTCCGCCTCTCTCCCTTTTCACTCCCTCTCTCCGCCTCTCTCCCTTTTCACTCCCCTCCGCCTCTCTCCCTTTTCACTCCCTCTCTCCGCCTCTCTCCCTTTTCACTCCCTCTCTACGCCTCTATCCCTTTTCACTCCCTCTCTCCGCCTCTCTCCCTTTTCACTCCCTCTCTCCGCCTCTCTTCCTTTTCACTCCCTCTCTCCGCCTCTCTCCCTTTTCACTCCCTCTCTCCGCCTCTCTCCCTTTTCACTCCCTCGCTCCGCCTCTCTCCCTTTTCACTCCCTCCCTCTCCGCCTCTCTCCCTTTTCACTCCCTCTCTTCCCTTTTCACTCCCTCTCTCTCTTTACTCTCTCTCTCCCTTTTCACTCCCTCTCTCCGCCTCTCTCCCTTTTCACTCCCCTCTCTCCGCCTCTCTCCCTTTTCACTCCCCTCTCTCCGCCTCTCTCCCTTTTCACTCCCCTCTCTCCGCCTCTCTCCCTTTTCACTCCCTCTCTCCGCCTCTCTCCCTTTTCACTCCCCTCTGCCTCTATCCCTTTTCACTCCCTCTCTCCGCCTCTCTCCCTTTTCACTCCCTCTCCGCCTCTCTCCCTTTTCACTCCCTCTCTCCCTTTTCACTCCCCTCTCTCCGCCTCTCTCCCTTTTCACTCCCTCTCTCCGCCTCTCTCCCTTTTCACTCCCTCTCTCCGCCTCTCTCCCTTTTCACTCCCTCTCTCCGCCTCTCTCCCTTTTCACTCCCTCTCTCCGCCTCTCTCCCTTTTCACTCCCTCTCTCCGCCTCTCTTCCTTTTCACTCCCTCTCTCCGCCTCTCTCCCTTTTCACTCCCTCTCTCCGCCTCTCTCCCTTTTCACTCCCTCGCTCCGCCTCTCTCCCTTTTCACTCCCTCCCTCTCCGCCTCTCTCCCTTTTCACTCCCTCTCTTCCCTTTTCACTCCCTCTCTCTCTTTACTCTCTCTCTCCCTTTTCACTCCCTCTCTCCGCCTCTCTCCCTTTTCACTCCCCTCTCTCCGCCTCTCTCCCTTTTCACTCCCCTCTCTCCGCCTCTCTCCCTTTTCACTCCCTCTCTCCGCCTCTCTCCCTTTTCACTCCCTCTCTCCGCCTCTCTCCCTTTTCACTCCCTCTCTCTCTTTACTCTCTCTCTCCCTTTTCACTCCCTCTCTCCGCCTCTCTCCCTTTTCACTCCCCTCTCTCCGCCTCTCTCTCTTTTCACTCCCCTCTCTCCGCCTCTATCCCTTTTCACTCCCTCTCTCCGCCTCTCTCCCTTTTCACTCCCTCTCCGCCTCTCTCCCTTTTCACTCCCTCTCTCCCTTTTCACTCCCCTCTCTCCGCCTCTCTCCCTTTTCACTCCCTCTCTCCGCCTCTCTCCCTTTTCACTCCCTCTCTCCGCCTCTCTCCCTTTTCACTCCCTCTCTCCGCCTCTCTCCCTTTTCACTCCCTCTCTCCGCCTCTCTCCCTTTTCACTCCCTCTCTCCGCCTCTCTCCCTTTTCACTCCCTCTCTCCGCCTCTCTCCCTTTTCACTCCCTCTCTCCGCCTCTCTCCCTTTTCACTCCCTCTCTCCGCCTCTCTCCCTTTTCACTCCCCCTCTCCGCCTCTCTCCCTTTTCACTCCCTCTCTCCGCCTCTCTCCCTTTTCTCTCCCTCTCTCCCTTTTCACTCCCTCTCTCCGCCTCTCTCCCTTTTCACTCCCTCTCTCCCTTTTCACTCCCTCTCTCCGCCTCTCTCCCTTTTCACTCCCTCTCTCCGCCTCTCTCCCTTTTCACTCCCTCTCTCCGCCTCTCTCCCTTTTCACTCCCTCTATTTCACCTCTCTCCCTTTTCACTCCCTCTCTCCGCCTCTCTCCCTTTTCACTCCCTCTCTCCGCCTCTCTCCCTTTTCACTCCCTCTCTCCGCCTCTCTCCCTTTTCAGTCCCTCTCTCCGCCGCTCTCCCTTTTCACTCCCTCTCCCCGCCTCTCTCCCTTTACACTCCCTCTCTCCGCCTCTCTCCCTTTTCACTCCCTCTCTCCGCCTCTCTCCCTTTTCACTCCCCCTCTCCGCCTCTCTCCCTTTTCACTCCCTCTCTCTCCCTTTTCACTCCCTTTCTCTCCCTCTCTCCCTTTTCAATCCCTCTCTCCGCCTCTCTCCCTTTTCACTCCCTCTCTCCGCCTCTCTACCTTTTCACTCCCTCTCCCTCTCTAAGAACTTCCCATTTGAATTAATAAGGATTGCAGTTGTGGGTGACTATCTGGGTGGAGCAGACTGGGAGGCTGGTATTCTGATCTGGGCTGGAGCAGACTGGGAGGCTGGTATCTGGACCTGGGCTGGAGCAGACTGGGAGGCTGGTATTCTGACCTGGGCTGGAGCAGACTTGGAGGCTGGTATTCTGACCTGGGCTGGAGCAGACTGAGAGACTGGTATTCTGACCTGGGCTGGAGCAGACTGGGAGACTGGTATTCTGACCTGGGCTGGAGCAGACTGAGAGACTGGTATTCTGACCTGGGCTGGAGCAGACTGGGAGACTGGTATTCTGACCTGGGCTGGAGCAGACTAGGAGAGTGGTCAGGTATTCTGCCACTGTGTACTCTCTGTTTAGGGCCAAATAGCATTCTAGTTTTCTCTGTTTTTTTGTTAATTCTTTCCAATGTGTCAAGTAATTATCTTTTTGTTTTCTCATGATTTGGTTGGGTCTAATTGTGCTGTTGTCCAGGGGCTCTGTGGGGTGTGTTTATGTTTGTGAACAGGGCACAATGACCAGCTTGCTTAGGGGACTCTTCTCCACGTTCATCTCTCTGTAGGTGATGGCTTTGTTAATGGCCCATACCCTCCCCATCACCAATCAGCCCTGCCATTGTTTGTATTCATACTGTTTTGTAAAGAATGGCTTCTTGTCTGTTAGGTTGTATTCCACTGGGAAAGTGATTACAGTTTTCCTCAGTCGCTTTGGTGCATTTCTTAGATCAAAAGTGCAATTCTTGATACGACTTGTACAAATTCCAAATCATCTAGTCACTTGTGCACATCATTAAAGCAATTTCTTATTCCTTTGAAAAAATTGCAATTGATAATGTACAAGTGTCAGCTTTTTTCCACATTATCAATTGCTCACGTCATGTTGATCAAAAGATAGTAGATGGTTCTCTGTTGAATAGTCTTACCCCTCAAAACATCTAGGCATTAGTTCCTTGCATAAGCCATTACATGCAAAATTGTTTAACTATTTGTCATAAACTGTCAACCTCTCTCCGCCTCTCTCCCTTTTCACTCCCCTCTCTCCCTTTTCACTCCCTCTCTCCGCCTCTCTCCCTTTTCACTCCCTCTCTCCGCCTCTCTCCCTTTTCACTCCCTCTCTCCGCCTCTCTCCCTTTTCACTCCCTCTCTCCGCCTCTCTCCCTTTTCACTCCCCTCTCTCCTCCTCTCTCCCTTTTCTCTCCCTCTTTCCACCTCTCTCCCTTTTCACTCCCTCTCTCCGCCTCTCTCCCTTTTCTCTCCCTCTTTCCGCCTCTCTCCCTTTTCACTCCCTCTCTCCGCCTCTCTCCCTTTTCACCCCCTCTCTCCGCCTCTCTCCCTTTTCACTCCCTCTCTCCGCCTCTGTCCCTATTCACTCCCTCTCTTCGCCTCTCTCCCCTTTCACTCCCTCTCTCCGCCTCTCTCCCTATTCACTCCCTCTCTTCGCCTCTCTCCCCTTTCACTCCCTCTCTCTCACAATTTAAATCTCTCTCCCTTTTCACTCCCTCTCTCCGCCTCTCTCCCTTTTCACTCCCTCTCTCCGCCTCTCTCCCTTTTCACTCCCTCTCTCCGCCTCTCTTCCTTTTCACTCCCTCTCTCCGCCTCTCTCCCTTTTCACTCCCTCTCTTCGCCTCTCTCCCTTTTCACTCCCTCTCTCTCACAATTTAAATCTCTCTCTCCCTTTTCACTCCCTCTCTCCGCCTCTCTCCCTTTTCACTCCCCTCTCTCCACCTCTCTCCCTTTTCACTCCCTCTCTCTCCCTTTTCTCTCCCTCTCTCTCCCTTTTCACTCCGCCTCTCTCCCTTTTCACTCCCCTCTCTCTGCCTCTCTCCCTTTTCACTCCCTCTCTCCGCCTCTCTCCCTTTTCACTCCCCTCGCTCCGCCTCTCTCCCTTTACACTCCCTCTCTCCGCCTCTCTCCCTTTTCACTCCCTCTCTACGCCTCTCTCCCTTTTCACTCCCTCTCTCCGCCTCTCTCCCTTTTCACTCCCCTCTCTCCCTTTTCACTCCCCTCTCTCCGCCTCTCTCCCTTTTCACTCCCCTCTCTCCACCTCTCTCCCTATTTCCGCCTCTCTCCCTTTTCACTCCCTCTCTCCGCCTCTCTCCCTTGTCACTCCCTCTCTCCGCCTCTCTCCCTTTTCACTCCCTCTCTCCGCCTCTCTCCCTTTTCACTCCCCTCTCTCCGCCTCTCTCCTTTTTCACTCCCCTCTCTCCGCCTCTCTCCCTTTTCACTCCCTCTCTCCGCCTCTCTCCCTTTTCACTCCCTCTCTACGCCTCTATCCCTTTTCACTCCCTCTCTCCGCCTCTCTCCCTTTTCACTCCCTCTCTCCGCCTCTCTTCCTTTTCACTCCCTCTCTACGCCTCTATCCCTTTTCACTCCCCTCTCTCCGCCTCTCTCCCTTTTCACTCCCCTCTCTCCGCCTCTCTCCCTTTTCACTCCCCTCTCTCCGCCTCTCTCTCTTTTCACTCCCCTCTCACCCGCCTCTCTCCCTTTTCACTCCCTCTCTCCGCCTCTCTACCTTTTCACTCCCTCTCCCTCTCTAAGAACTTCCCATTTGAATCAATAAGGATTGCAGTTGTGGGTGACTATCTGGGTGGAGCAGACTGGGAGGCTGGTATTCTGACCTGGGCTGGAGCACACTGTGTTGGAGCAGACTGAGAGACTGGTATTCTGACCTGGGCTGGAGCACACTGTGCTGGAGCAGACTGGGAGGCTGGTATTCTGACCTGTGCTGGAGCAGACCGGGAAACTGGTATTCTGACCTGGGCTGCAGCAGACTGAGAGGCTGGTATTCTGACCTGTGCTGGAGCAGACTGGGAGGCTGGTATTCTGACCTCGGATGGAGCAGACTGGGAGGCTGGTATTCTGACCTGGGCTGGAGCAGACTGGGAGGCTGGTATTCTGACCTGGGCTGGAGCAGACTGGGAGGCTGGTATTCTGACCTGGGCTGGAGCACACTGTGTTGGAGCAGACTGAGAGGCTGGTTGGCTGACCTGGGCTGGAGCAGACTGAGAGGCTGGTATTCTGACCTGGGCTGGAGCAGACTGGGAGGCCGGTTATTCTGACCTGGGCTGGAGCAGACTGGGAGGTTGGTATTCTGACCTGGGCTGGAGCACACTGTGTTGGAGCAGACTGAAAGGCTGGTTGGCTGACCTGGGCTGGAGCAGACTGAGAGGCTGGTATTCTGACCTGGGCTGGAGCAGACTGGGAGGCCGGTTATTCTGACCTGGGCTGGAGCAGACTGGGAGGTTGGTATTCTGACCTGGGCTGGAGCACACTGTGTTGGAGCAGACTGAGAGGCTGGTTGGCTGACCTGGGCTGGAGCAGACTGAGAGGCTGGTATTCTGACCTGGGCTGGAGCAGACTGAGAGGCTGGTATTCTGACCTGGGCTGGAGCACACTGTGCTGGAGCAGACTGGGAGGCTGGTATTCTGACCTGTGCTGGAGCAGACCGGGAGACTGGTATTCTGATCTGGGCTGGAGCAGACTGGGAGACTGGTATTCTGACCTGGGCTGGAGCACACTGTGCTGGAGCAGACTGGGAGGCTGGTATTCTGACCTGTCCTGGAGCAGACTGGGAGGCTGGTATTCTGACCTGGGCTGGAGCAGACTGGGAGGCTGGTATTCTGACCTGTGCAGGAGCAGACTGGGAGACTGGTATTCTGACCTGGGCTGGAGCAGACTGAGAGGCTGGTATTTTGACCTGGGCTGGAGCACACTGTGCTGGAGCAGACTTGGAGACTGGTATTCTGACCTGTGCTGGAGCAGACTGGTAGGCTGGTGCAGTGTCATCAGGCTGTGTGGTGGAGGCCATCCTGTTCTCGGGTTCTGCTTGCGTTATGCCAACCACCAGGTCATTATAACCACCAGGTCATTATAACCACCAGGTCATTATAACCACCAGGTCATTATAACCACCAGGTCATTATTACCACCAGGTCATTATTACCACCAGGTCATTATAACCACCAGGTCATTATAACCACCAGGTTATTATTACCACCAGGTCATTATAAACACCAGGTCATTATTACCACCAGGTCATTAGAACCACCAGGTCATTATTACCACCAGGTCATTATTACCACCAGGTCATTATTACCACCAGGTCATTATTACCACCAGGTCATTATAACCACCAGGTCATTATAACCACCAGGTCATTATTACCACCAGGTCATTATAACCACCAGGTCATTATTACCACCAGGCCAGGTTTGGTTTGGTTCGACACTGCTGCCGACTGACTGATCTACAAATCACCTTACATCATAAATAACTACTCATTATTATTTAAGCAGTGTGTTACTTTATCAGCATTGATCAATGACTTCTGAAGGTTTATTTTCTCCCATCATTCTGTTGTCCTCGATCTTTTGATCTGCAAACACGTTTAGGTTTTGTTAGTTTGGTTCTAAATGGTCTCGGTGCTGGTTGGCTACGCTGGTTAGGCTAATAGCTAGTTAGCTAAATAGCTAACGTTAGCTGGTTGGCTACGCTGGTTAGGCTAATAGCTAGTTGGCTAAATAGCTAACGTTAGCTGGTTGGCTACGCTGGTTAGGCTAATAGCTAGTTGGCTAAATAGCTAACGTTAGCTGGTTGGCTACGCTGGTTAGGCTAATAGCTAGTTGGCTAAATAGCTAACGTTAGCTGGCAGGCTAAGTTAACTGCATATAGCTAATGTTAGCTTGCTGGCGTAGATAACTGCATATAGCTAATGTTAGCTGGCTGGCTAAGATAACTGCGTAAAGCTAACGTTAGCTGGCTGGCTAAGATAACTGCATATGGCTAACGTTAGCTGGTTAAGATAACTGCCTATAGCTAATGTTAGCTGGCTGGCGTAGATAACTGCATATAGCTAATGTTAGCTGGCTGGCTAAGATAACTGCATATAGCTAACGTTATCTGGCTGGCTAAGATAACTGCATATGGCTAACGTTAGCTGGCTAAGATAACTGCATTTAGCTAATTGTTAGCTGGCTGGCTAAGATAACTGCATTTAGCTAATTGTTAGCTGGCTGGCTAAGATAACTGCATATAGCTAATGTTAGCTGGCTGGCTAAGATAACTGCATATAGCTAACATTAGCTGGCTGGCTAAGATAACTGCATATGGCTAACGTTAGCTGGCTGGCTAAGATAACTGCATATAGCTTATGTTAGCTGGCTGGCTAAGATAACTGCATATAGCTAACATTCATTTGATATTTGGTTAGATGGCGTTATGTATTTACAAAACTGTGGTTTACTTTAATCAGTCAAGTCATGAGTGTTATACATTTATACATTTTAAGTTATTTTTGTTGTAGTATACATCATAGGGAATAGAGTTTGAAAACAGCAGGTCTTTATATTATTATAAAATTGTATCATTTTTTTTTTTTATATCATCTTCCCATTAATAACCTCAATGACAATTAACTTGTGGGCGGTGGTGGTGATGACGTCCTATTCGATGACGTCGTCCATCGGGATTTCCCAAAAAAGAAGACGCTCTGGATTGATCACTGGCGTCAGATGTGAAGGAGGAGGTTGATCATCAGGAGTCAGGTGTGAAGGAGGAGGTTGATCATCAGGAGTCAGATGTGAAGGGGGAGGTTGATCATCAGGAGTCAGATGTGAAGGAGGAGGTTGATCATCAGGAGTCAGATGTGAAGGAGGAGGTTGATCATCAGGAGTCAGATGTGAAGGAGGAGGTTGATCATCAGTGAACCTCTAGGATTGTGGCTGGGCTGGCGTTTCCACTTCCAGCTTGGTCATATATTTTGATACATTGAATGTTGATATTGTGAAACTATGTTATATATTTGTACCTCCTGTTTCATGAAGTGATGTCACTAAGTACTGCCCCTATATATACAATGCATTCAGAAAGCATTCAGACCCCTTCACCTTTTCCACATTTTGTTACGTTACAGCCTTATTCTAAAATTGATTCAATCATTTTTTCCCCTCATTAATCTACACAATACCCAATAATGACATCAAAATACCCAATAATGACATAACAATACCCCATAATGACATCACAATACACCATAATGACAAAGCAAAAACAGGTAAATAAATGAAAAAATTAGATTTTCTTTAAAAAACAAGGACATTTCTAAGTGACCCCAAACTTTTAATGGTAGTGTACATCTACATGATGTATAGTTACACCATGTAGGAGCAGTATAGACCTAGTCTGTTCATTATATACATCTACATGATGTATTGTTACACCATGTAGGAGCAGTATGGACCTAGTCTGTTCATTATATACATCTACATGATGTAATGTTACACAATGTAGGAGCAGTATAGACCTAGTCTGTTCATTATGTACATCTACATGATGTATTGTTCCACCATGTAGGAGCAGTATAGACCTAGTCTGTTCATTATATACATCTACATGATGTATTGTTACACCATGTAGGAGCAGTATAGACCTAGTCTGTTCATTATATACATCTACATGATGTATTGTTACACAATGTAGGAGCAGTATAGACCTAGTCTGTTCATTATATACATCTACATGATGTATTGTTACACCATGTTGGAGCAGTATAGACCTAGTCTGTTCATTATATACATCTACATGATGTATTGTTACACCATGTTGGAGCAGTATAGACCTAGTCTGTTCATTATATACATCTACATGACGTATTGTTACACCATGTAGGAGCAGTATGGACCTACAGTAGCTTGCTAATTATTTAGATTTAGTTTGACTTAATGAAACTGCCTTAAATGTGCTGTAGTAAACATTTTTTATCCACACTAATCAATCAACACATTCCTGTCTTTGTATGTCTCAATATAATGGTATTATTTAATTAAATCCATTTAAAATAATCTTTGTCTGAAAATAAAATATGATCCTCAACTGCGTTTCCCCTCCAGTCAGCAGACGGCGATGTGCGTCTTTCAGGCGACGCTGCCAGCGTGACGTATAATCTAGTGGACGGTTCTTCATAAACAGCTCGTCAACCACCTCCGTAGCTTGCTAGCCAACATAGCCGAACGATTCAAGCTATTTATACGCTTTCGGTGTATATTAGCTGCTGTGTTTTCGACACACTTAGGTCGTATCTACTTGTTAACCTATTTAATATTACGTTATTTTGTATTAGTCAGCTATAGTAGCTGGCTGGTTAAGTTAGCACTAGCCTAGTCGCTAATGATAGCTAGCTAGCTAACATCCCTGAACATGAGCTCCCTAAACTTCTCCCCTCTCGTTGAAGAAGAGGATAAGGTCTGCTGGACGGAGAAAGGAGGTCTGTGGCTGAACATTAACGTGAAAGAGGAGGAGGAAGAAGAGGATGTCACAGTAAAACAAGAAGTAGAGGGTGAGGCTGTTACAGTGAAAGAAGAAGAGAAAGACGTTTCAGTGAAAGAAGAGGAAGACGCGTTCAGAGTTAAAGAGGAGGAAGATGAGAAAGAGGAGGATGTAGTTTTTGGTGTGAAAGAGGAGGGGGAGATTACTGTCACATTGGAGGAAGAAGAGGAGGTTGGAGATCCGTTTAACCCCAGTAAGTACCGTCTCTGCAGTCATTGAACCAATATGCAGTAAAGGGGTTCTACACTTTAATGTTGTTCTGTAGGAATGGCTGAAGCTACACTGTAACGTGTAGAACATCAAGAGTGGACCATCAACAAAACGTTAACAATTGATCAAATGCATCCAATGACAATGCCTGAAATACTGTAGTCCTCAATATCTCCTATTAGATTCGCCCAATATGTAGTCTTAAAGGGGCAATCAGCAGTTGTTACATCCATTTTGGGACTTATACATTAATGATATGTACCCATTGTTTCTTGAAGAATTCCCTTATAAATGCCTCATGAGCTTAGTTCAACTGTTGTACCCCATCAGAACCCAAAATATAAGCATTTATTTTACTCCAATGTTAGTCAGTAAATATAAACAAACACTGTATATCCTCAAAACGTGGTTATAACTAGAATGTTGATATCATGAATGGTTGCATTTCTCCAGCCCCATCCCTCAGCTTTTTACCGAAACAGGCAGGGAGTACGCTTTGATATTGTTTCTACTGCTGATTGCTGCCCCCGTTACTCCTCAAGGTCCAAGGACTGTATGTTATTTTCAGAGGTAGACTGGCTCTGGCAGCTAAAATAGTCAAATATTCCATCTAAATGTGAATCGATTCTCAACGGGCAGGGAGTACGCTTTGTTATTGTTTCTACTCCTGATTCTCTGCCCCAGTTACTCCTCAAAATAATTTCACATAATACTTTCATATCACATAACAATTATTTCACACAATACTTTCATATCACATCAAAATAATTTTAAATACTTTAACATCAAAATAATTTCACACAATACTTTCATATCACATCTAAATAGGTAACCAGTCTGTATAGATAGATAGCTAAGTGAATTAAATATCATCAGCTGTCTAACTTCATATTAGCTAGCTATCTTGATGTATTTATCACTATAAAAAAACAAACTCCAAATGCATTTGAAGGTAGCTAGCTAACAACCATGGAGGGTGAAAGGATAGCAGCCCCAACTGTCAGTGAGAGAGGAGGCTATTCTGGATAGGGCAGGTACTTTTGTGTAGTTCCTGTCCCTAGAAGTGAGGACGGCGATAATAGTAACATAATATTCAGTGTGGTGTAATTTGACTATAATGAAGTGAGTTTCTTGTGAGGTTTTCTGTCCTCAGATAAAGAGCGCTATGAAAGCCAGTCTACATATGAAGAGGTCCCAATGAAGAGCAGTGGTTCTCAGTCCTGGGGACTCAAAGAGGCACATTGTTGTTTTTGCCTCAGCACTGCACAGCTGATTCAAATGATCAACTTATCATCAAGCTTCAAGTGGTATTTATGTAGTCATTTGTGATGCCATCCTTGATATGATCCTGTTATTGTCACATGCTACACATGTACATATATGTGCCCATGCATCTATCAATCCAATGTTATCATGATTTGTTATCAGGGATATTATACTTTAGTAATCCACAATGACCTGGTGATGTAACAGTCTAATAATGACATTGTCTTCCATATTCCTACAGATACCTTGTAACTGGAGATTCCTTCAAAACGATTGCCTACAGTTGCCGTGTAGGGCACTGCAAGGTTGGGTGACCAGGGTCATCTGGGATTGCCTCCTAGAGGAATTCAGGTGTGTGAAAGCTACCTGTGTCCTGCGTAACTTCATGAGGATGGACACGCGGACCAGGAGGGGATCTGCAGCTCGCCGCCGTGTCCCAGAGGAGGAGTCTGCTGCTCTGCAGGATGTTTCAAGGATGGGGTCCAACCACGCAGCAAGAGAGGCAATCCGTGTTCGGGAGATCTTCACCTCCTACTTCTTCAAAGAGGGTGCTGTTCCCTGGCAACACCATAGACTACACTATGCACAACCAAAGGCTCTTTTAAGAGGGTACTGTTCCCTGGCAACACCATAGACTACACTATGCTCAACCAAAGACTCTTTTAAGAGGGTGCTGTTCCCTGGCAACACCATAGACTACACTATGCACAACCAAAGGCTCTTTTAAGAGGGTGCTGTTCCCTAGCAACACCATAGACTACACTATGCACAACCAAAGGCTCTTTTAAGAGGGTGCTGTTCCCTAGCAACACCATAGACTACACTATGCTCAACCAAAGACTCTTTTAAGAGGGTGCTGTTCCCTGGCAACACCATAGACTACACTATGCACAACCAAAGGCTCTTTTAAGAGCCATTCACATTGAAATAAGAGTATTCTTCCATTTACTTAGCAATGTCAACTGCAGTTATTCAATTCACAGTTTCTCTCCCTTTAACTGTGGCTCCTTCCACCTTCAAAGAATAGGCAAGAGGGCCAACCATGGAGAATAGTAAGACACTTCATTATTTCTATAACTACGCTATATTGTTTGTCTTTGTGTGCCCGTTCATGTTTTTCAGCATAAAGTACTCTGCAGCCACTTAGTGTGGTGTGGACACCAGGTGAGGCCACACACAGATTCCTGTTGAACACTGTGGCTTTAACTACCTTATTTTCTCAATAACAGTCTCTCTCCTTCACTTCATCCCTCTCTCCTCTTCTCCCTAAGTCCTCTAGGTTATATCAGCTGTGTCGGTGAACCCCTCCTGCATCTGAACTGGCTACATAGAGGGCACAGCATGATCAGAGGTGAGAGGTCACTTGGTCAGGTCAACAGGAAGTATGATTAAAGAGATGCTTTACATTGAAATACAGATAGATGTAGTAGTCCCAGAGTTAATGATCCCAGGTCAGTTTATATTATACAGGAAGTATTATTAAAGAGATTCTTTACATTGAAATACAGATAGAGATGCAATAGTCCCAGAGTTAATGATCCCAGGTCAGTTTATATTATGCAGGAAGTATTATTAAAGAGATGCTTTACATTGAAATACAGAGAGATGCAGTAGTCCCAGAGTTAATGATCCCAGGTCAGTTTTGCATTTCACCTCCTGATTGATGACTAACAATGTTAGAATAAAAACACAAGGCTTAACCATGCTCTCTCTCTCCATCTGTCTCTCGTCTGCAGATATGTTTTTATGTGAGAGGATGCCAAACCCCAGTCCCATCATCGCCACCTCACCTGCTTTTAAGATAACCTTTGGGCCGACTAGAGACACTATTATGTAATTGTGATGAACTGAGAGAATATTTATGTAGCACTGTGATTCATTAATCATGTGCTGCCTTCCCTGCTCCTATGTGCTTACCTCTTTCCCTTTCTGTCTTTTACACCTCTCTCTCCACCTCTTTCTTCCTCTGTTTTTATAATGCACAACAGATGTGCATTGAAGTACAGATTAAACTTGTATTTATATCACTTGGATAATGAGCTTTTCAATAAAGCGTTTCACATTCTCTACTGGTTGAAATGAAGTGTAATGTGATGAAATACTCCACCTATCCTGTGTTTATCAGATCAATGCAGATGAAGGGCATTAGATGTTGAGATGAACCGGTGTTGGAGTATTTACATGATGCATAGGAAGTGTAGTGTTCTGGTTTTTAACATTATATTTCTGTATATATGAATTAACTAGTTAAATCCTGTTTCTAGTCTATTAGTTACAATGTGTAACCATTGATGTCCCAGGACCAAGATTGGTGAACACTGTTGAAGTGTATAATTGTAATACATACATGCAGACACAGCGTCATTCAAAGACTGGAATTTGATTCTCCTGGTATTGGATATGACTGAAAAAATCATCTCAAAGACATTCATACCTAAACTGCACCTTTATTTGCCAAGGTAGAGTACATGATCAGTGAATATATTAAATGTACAGGCTACAAAGTGGGGATCTCATGCATGGTAATAACTACATGTATATACGACTTGCATCCTTGGCACAACATGATATTATATTCTACTCAATTCATAGGCTTCATTAATGTCATTCAGGCTGTTTTAAAGTTGATACAACTGGCTATGATAGCTGAGGTTCATAGCTAGGTTCTGGACTAATATGTATACCAAACGTTTGGGTCCATACACAGATCGGCTAGATAGCTAGCTACACATCCATGGGCATACAGGGATTTGAATCATCCACTGCAGAATAAGCAAGAACATAGCTAGCTACGTGATTTCATCTATCTGCATGGCAAATATCAGCAAGGCAAGCGTACAAAATTATACATTCAATTTGCAGTAAATTCTTCAGCAAGCTAGATTCTATACATCCACTGTTTCCCAAAACGACAGATCGGCTAGATAGCTAGCTACACATCCATGGGCATACAGGGATTTGAATCATCCACTGCACAATAAGCAAGAACATAGCTAGCTACGTGATTTCATCTATCTGCATGGCAAATATCAGCAAGGAAAGCTTACAAAATTATACATTCAATTTGCAGTAAATTCTTCAGCTAGCTAGATTCTTTACATCCACTGTTTCACAAATCAACCGCCTGGTTTGCTGGTTGTTTCAGGAGTCCCTAAAACAACCAGAATTACAATTTCATTCTCATGTCACAACACCCATAAAGCTAGTCAGCTAGCTGGCTAATGTTAGCTAGTCAGCTAGCTGGCTAATGTTAGCTAGTCAGCTAGCTGGCTAATGTTAGCTGGGTCAGTTAGCTGGCTAATGTTAGCTAGTCAACTAGCTGGCTAATGTTAGCTAGTCAGTTAGCTGGCTAAATCACGATTTTCTTAAATGAACTATGATAACGAAAATGCATAATCGTTTGTCTCTACATGAACTAACATTCCTGTCAACTGTACATGTTTTTGCATGATTAGTTATGACGTTATAATCCCTTACATTTGCTTCCATCCTAGTATTTCTGTCCGCCATCTTTGATTCAGTTCAGTTCTGTGTAGGGGTTCCCCTCTCTTCTAGTATTTCTGTTCGCCATCTTTGATTCAGTTCAGTTCTGTGTAGGGGTTCCCCTCTCTCCTAGTATTTCTGTTCGTCATCTTTGATTCAGTTCAGTTCTGTGTAGGGGTTCCCCTCTCTTCTAGTATTTCTGTTCGCCATCTTTGATTCAGTTCAGTTCTGTGTAGGGTTACCCCTCTCTCCTAGTATTTCTGTTCGCCATCTTTGATTCAGTTCAGTTCTGTGTAGGGGTACCCCTCTCTCCTAGTATTTCTGTTTGACATCTTTGATTCAGTTCAGTTCTGTGTAGGGGTACCCCTCTCTCCTAGTATTTCTGTCCGCCATCTTTGATTCAGTTCAGTTCTGTGTAGGGTTACCCCTCTCTCCTAGTATTTCTGTCCGCCATCTTTGCTGAAGAAAGTCTAACAGTCATTAGCGCAGCAGCAGCAGCAGCACCCCCCCCCCCCCCCCCCCCCCCTCCCCCCCCCCCCCCCCGTCCTAGTGCCGGCCCGGTAAGATGTTTAAGATGCGATGGAACGGTTGACGAAATAAGAAATCACAGAAAAAATATATTGACTGATATTGATTTATTTAGGGGGGGCTAATTCATATTTTGGTTCTAGCGACGTCCCTGATTCCTACCCTTTAATTTTTTGTCTGAAAATTAAATTTACATTTTACTCAACTGCGTTACCCACTCCAGTCAGCAGATTGCGGTCTGCGACTTTAAGGCAATGCTGCTACTGTGACGTATAATCTAGTGGACGGAACGCTTCTTTCAACAGCAGCAACAGACAGTCAGCCACCTCGGTAGCTTGCTAGACAAAATAGCTGAACCAATAAAGCTCTTTAGACGCTTTAGTGTATATTAGCCACTGTATTTTAAAACCACTTCTGTCGCCTAATTAGTTATCCGTTTTAATTTCATATTTACGGTATTGTTTTCATTATTCATCTAGCGGGCTGGTTAAGTTAGCATTAGCCTAGCTAGCTAACATCTTCAACCATGAGGTCACTAAGCTACTCTCTTGTTAATGAAGAGGAGGACTGCTGGACAGAGAAAGAAGCTCTCGTCAAAGAGGAGAAGGAAGAGAAGGATATCACAGTAAAACAAGAAGTAGAGGTTGAGGCTGTTACAGTGAAAGAGGAAGAGGATGTTACAGTAAAAGAAGAGGAGAAAGAGGAGGATGCAGTTTTTGGAGTGAAAGAGGAGGAGAGGGAAATGACTGTCACATTGAAAAAGGAGGTGGAAGAAGAGGAGGAAACTGGATTTCTGGACTCGGTTTCCCAAACGCATCTTAACAATGGTTCTAACGATGAACGGGCCCTGGTTAACACAAGTAAGTACTGCCTTAAAAACAGAGGCACAAACTCTGCAGTTGAACTGATGTTTTTTTATTTAACCAGGTGACCATGATGTCATAACGATAGTTTAACCAGGTAGGCCATGATGTCATAACGATAGTTTAACCAGGTAGGCCATGATGTCATAACGATAGTTTAACCAGGTAGGCCATGATGTCATAATGATAGTTTAACCAGGTAGGCCATGATGTCATAATGATAGTTTAACCAGGTAGGCCATGATGTCATAATGATAGTTTAACCAGTTGGCCATGATGTCATAATGATAGTTTAACCAGGTGACCATGATGTCATAATGATAGTTTATCCAGGTAGGCTATGATGTCATAATGATAGTTTAACCAGGTAGGCCAGTTGAGAACAAGTTCTCATTTACAACTGCGACCTGGCCAAGATAAAGCAAAGCAGTGTGACACAGACAACAACACAGAGTTACACATGGAATAGCATACAATAAACAAGCCAATAACACAATAAGCAAGTCAATGACACAGTAGAAAAGAAAGAGTCTATATATAGTGTGTGCAAAAGGCATGAGGAGGTAGGCAATGAACAGTCCATAGTAGCGAAGAATTACAATTTAGCAGATTAACACTGGAGTGATAAATGAGCAGATGATGATGTGCAAGTAGAGATACTGGTGTGCAAAAGAGCAGAAAAGTACATGTACAGCTGCAGCGATCAGTTAGCTGCTCAGATAGCTGATGTTTAAAGTTGGTGAGGGAAATATAAGTCTCCAGCTTCAGCTATTTTTGAAATTCGCTCCAGTCACTGGAAGGATGTGTGGTGTTAAAGGGGAAATCTGAAATTACCACATCCATATTTTGATTTTTAAATTATTTATTTATAGCCATTGTTTCTTGAAGAACATAACACATGCCTCATGAGCTTAGTTCAACTGTTGTACCCCATCAGAACCCAGAATAAGCCTTTTTTACTCCAATGTTTAGAAACAATGTAAATCAACACTTTATAGCATCAAGATGGTTAAAACTATAATGTTGATATCATGGATGGTCAGTCCTTGCATCCATAGGTCTTTCTATGAATTTGAAAGTAGTTACATTTCTCCAGCCCCATCCATCATCTTATTAGCAAAACAGTGTTGGAATTACAGCTTTGTTATTGGTTGATTGATTCTTGTGTGGCTTTTTTAAAGGGACAACCTAGTATTTAAACAGCAACAAAATGGCTGCCCTGAGACTTAGTTTGGTAAACAGCTGAGGGATGGGGGCTGGAGAAATGTAACCACTCTCAAATTCATAGAGAAAGCTATTGTATCAACCGTAACCCAAAACCTAGCGATCTCGTCAAGAAGTTCAGACATCTTGGCAAAACAGTTTTAAGGTGTTGGCTTGACAGTCGCTGGACCCAGGTTTGAGTTCAGCTCAGGGCTGCCCCCTGAATTCACTACACTATGAATACAAGGACTGGCCATCCATGAGGTCAAAATTATATTTTAACCAGGTTTCTAGGATATATAGTATATTCTAGAATTCATCCGTGATGTCATAATGATAGTTTAACCAGGTTTCTAGGATATATAGTATATTCTAGAATTCATCCATGATGTCATAATGATAGTTTAACCAGGTTTCTAGGATGTATAGTATATTCTAGAATTCATCCATGATGTTGTAATGATAGTTTAACCAGGTTTCTAGGATATATAGTATATTCTAGAATTCATCCATGATGTCATAATGATAGTTTAACCAGGTTTCTAGGCTATATAGTACATTCTAGAATTCATCCATGATGTCATAATGATAGTTTAACCAGGTTTCTAGGCTATATAGTATATTCTAGAATTGCCAGTGTAGATTTCCTGTGGGGGTCAAATTGTTAGAGCTGTTGATAAGTCATTGTATAATATTCAGCCAATGTATTTTCATGCCATTACATCAATAACGCCCAACCAGAAGAGAAGAAACTCTTCCTGAACCACCTCCTCCTGCTGGCCTTCATACATTCTGACGTTGCTGGTAATAGGCTACACAAGCAGTCGGCAACCTACATTTGGAGTGCAAATTTATCTGACCATTTCTACCGATCTGCGTGCCGGTTATGATTTTCATTTGCACATTTTACTGAAACAGTTTAATTTCATTGATAATAGTATCTCAAAATCATTCTGTGATTAACCTGTCTGGCCCCGGGGTTCCACTAGCGGAACTCCTCCCACATTCCACTGAAAAGGCAGAGCGCGAAATTCAAAAAATATTTTTTTGAAATATTTAACTTTCACACATTAACAAATCCAATAGAGCAAATGAAAGATACACATCTTGTGAATCCAGTCAACATGTCCGATTTATAAAAATGTTTACAGCGAAAACAGCACGTATATTTATGTTAGCTCACCACCAAATACAAAAAAGGACAGACATTTTTCACAGCACAGGTAGCATGCACAATGCCAACCTAACTAACCAAGAAACAACTTTATCAGATGACAGTCTTTTAACATGTTACACAATAAATCTATGTTTTGTTCGAAAAATGTGCATATTTGAGCTATAAATCAGTTTTACATTGCAGTTACCATCACAGCTACCGTCAGAAATAGCACCGAAGCAGCCAGAGTAATTATAGAGACCAACGTGGAATACCTAAATACTCATCATAAAACATTTCTGAAAAATGCATCGTCTACAGCAAATGAAAGACAAGCATCTTGTGAATCCAGCCAATATTTCAGATTTTTTAAGTGTTTTACAGCGAAAACACAATATAGCATTATATTAGCTTACTACAATAGCCTACCACACTACCACATTCATTCATCAAGGCACGTTAGCAATAGGCACGTTAGCGATAGCGAATAAACCAGCAAAAGATATAAATTTTCACTAACCTTCATAAACCTTCGTCAGATGACAGTCCTATAACATCAGGTTATACATACACTTATGTTTTGTTCGAAAATGTGCATATTTAGAGCTGAAATCAGTGGTTATACCTTGTGCTAACGTAGCATCTTTTCCCAGAATGTGCGGATATTTTTCTACAACTCACCTATTCTGACCAAATAACTATTCATAAACATGACTAAAAAATACATGTTGTATAGGAAATGATAGATACACTAGTTCTTAATGCAATCGCCGTGTTAGAATTCGAAAAATAACTTCATTACGACATCCAGCTTAAGTTAAAGCGACAGAGTGCCCAAAATCTGGGCGCTACCTAATAGTACACATGTTCGACAGATATATGAAATAGCATCATAAAATGGGTCTTACTTTTGATGATCTTCCATCAGAATGTTGTACAAGGGGTCCTTTGTCCAGAACATTCGTTGTTTGGTTTTAGAACGTCCTTTTTCCCTCATGAATTAGCAAGCACACTAGCCAAGTGGCGCGAAGCTATCCTTCCTGAACAAAGGCACACGACGCAACACGCCTAACGTCCCGAAAAAATTTCAATAATCTAATAAAACTATATTGAAAAAACATACTTTACGATGATATTGTCACATGTATCAAATAAAATCAAAGCCGGAGATATTAGTCGTCTATAACGACAGCTTTCCAGAAGGCAATACCAGGTCCCTTTTCGCGCGCTCCAGGAAACAGGAAATTGGGGTCACGTCATGCCAAGAGGATTTATTCCACCTCAGACCAAGATAAACACTCCATTTCTTCTATCACTTCCTCTTGACATCTAGTGGAAGGTGTATGACGTGCATGTATACTTATACGTATCAAGCCCATTTATAGGCATGCCCTAGAAAAGAGCATCGTTTTCAGATTTTCCACTTCCTGATCAGGAAGTTTGCTGCAAAAGGAATTCTGTTTTACTCACAGATATAATTCAAACGGTTTTAGACACTAGAGAGTGTTTTCTATCCAATAGTAATAATAATATGCATATTGTACGAGCAAGAATTGAGTACGAGGCCGTTTAAATTGGGCACGATTTTCCCCCAAAGTGAAAATAGCGCCCTCTGTCCTCAACAGGTTAATCTACATTCCATCTAAATCTAAATAAAAATTATACAAATCTAAAAGTAACTTTTATTGCCAACTATGTAAAAAATAGCCTACATAAAGCCAACAAATAAAAAGTCTGCTAGCAAAGGGTCTGAATAATTAAGTAAATAAGGTATTTCTGTTTTTTACCTGTTTTCACTTTGTCATTCTGGGCTATTGATGACACCCCTCTGAAACAAGATAGCCTATCAGAAAAACTTCTTCTTTAGCCTACTCCTCCCGCTGCTGCTGGCCTTCGTAAATTCTGATGTTATGCTCCTATAGTTTCTGGTAATAGACAACACCAGCAGTCGTTATGCTCCTATAGTTTCTGGTAATAGGCTACACCAGCAGTTGTTATGCTCCTATAGTTTCTGGTAATAGGCTACACCAGCAGTTGTTATGCTCCTATAGTTTCTGGTAATAGACTACACCAGCAGTCGTTATGCTCTTATAGTTTCTGGTAATAGACTACACCAGCAGTCGTTATGCTCCTATAGTTTCTGGTAATAGGCTACACCAGCAGTCGTTATGCTCCTATAGTTTCTGATAATAGACTACACCAGCAGTCGTTATGCTCCTATAGTTTCTGGTAATACGCTACACCAGCAGTCGTTATGCTCCTATAGTTTCTGGTAATAGACTACACCAGCAGTCGTTATGCTCCTATAGTTTCTGGTAATAGGCTACACCAGCAGTCGTTATGCTCCTATAGTTTCTGGTAATAGGCTACACAGGCAGTCGTTATGCTCCTATAGTTTCTGGTCATAGGCTACACCAGCAGTCAGTAACCTTTTCCATTTGGTGCCCACTTTATCTGACCATTTCTACTGATCTGGTGCCAGTTAGGATTTTCATATTCACATTTTACTGGAACAGTTTCATTTAATTTATAATAGTAATAATAATTATAATAGTCTTTATCTCAACATCATTATCTGTGATTAATCTACATTCTATCTAAATGAAAATTATACAAATCTAAAAGTAACTTTTATTGCCATTGCCAACTATGTAAAAATAGCCTACATGAAACCAACAAACAAAAACATTTGCAGCCTGCAAGTAGAAAATATCCAGATTTAAAAATAAATATCCTATAAATCCCATTGGCTGCACATGGCCTGTCAACAACGAACTTGAAACATTCTATCAACTATCAACTGGGTCCTCTGAAACTTGCAACATTGTATAAAATATTCTGGGCCCTCAGTTTCCCGTGCCAGTGAGTTCTGGACAGACACATCTGTCGTTGTCTATTTGTGCAAAGGATAAGAAGTAATCAGGTATTTTATAACATTTCCACTGGATCAGAGCATTACATTTTTCCCTTTAATGCTGAGTGGTTATCGAAAGGGCGAAAGCTGGAAATAATTTACAAATACTTTGAGCAACTATTGTCATTCGTAATGGTTTCTTTTTTTAAAATTTTTATTTATTTTTTTATCCCATTTTCTCCCCAATTTTTCGTGGTATCCAATCGCTAGTAATTACTACCTTGTCTAATCGCTACAACTCCCGTACGGGCTCGGGAGAGACGAAGGTCGAAAGCCATGCGTCCTCCGAAGCACAACCCAACCAGCCGTACTGCTTCTTTAACACAGCGCGCCTCCAACCCGGAAGCCAGCCGCACCAATGTGTCGGAGGAAACACCGTGTACCTGGCCCCCTTGGTTGGCGCGCACTGCGCCCGGCCCGCCACAGGAGTCGCTGGAGCGCGATGAGACAAGGATATCCCTACCGGCCAAACCCTCCCTACCCCGGACGACGCTATGCCAATTGTGCGTCTCCCCACGGACCTCCCGGTCGCGGCCGGCTGCGACAAAGCCTGGGCGCGAACCCAGAGACTCTGGTGGCGCAGTTAGCACTGCGATGCAGTGCCGTAGACCACTGCGCCACCCGGGAGGCCCTCGTAATGGTTTCTAATAAGACTTTGTTTACCTGCTGTTTGAGGTGAAGAAAAAAATTAGTTGGAGAAGCTGAATCATTTTTTTTTAGAAGCTCCACAGCTCATTAGTGGTGGTGCGTTAAGACAATCTGAAATACTATCAGACATCCCGAAATGGGCACATTTTATAGGTCTTCATTTGCACTCAGACCAGGTAAACTAGTCATATTTCTATATGTGTAACCAGGTAGACTAGTCCTACTTCTAAATGTGTAACCGGGTAGACTAGTCCTACTTCTATATGTGTAACCATGTAGACTAGTCCTACTTCTATATGTGTAACCATGTAGACTAGTCCTACTACTATATGTGTAACCAGGTAGACTAGTCCTACTTCTATATGTGTAACCAGGTAGACTAGTCGTACTTCTATATGTGTAACCAGGTAGACTAGTCCTACTTCCTATATCTGTAACCAGGTAGACTAGTCCTACTTCTATATGTGTAATCAGGTAAACTAGTCCTACTTCTATATGTGTAATCAGGTGTGCGTCCTTACTCAACATTGACAGGACTGTTTCAAACAAAAGACAATTAATAAATTGACAAAACTGACGCATCTTGTGGGGTCAGGTCTGGGTGGTCTGCCATGGGTCGTTTCATTTAGTATCCGTTTGGGTCGGCATGGGGAATGAATCTATTTCTCCATAGTATGTTGTACCGAAGTTGACCGACTGAAAGGAAGTGTAACTTTGACTATAATTACTGTTTCCTGAAGGAGGGAAACGAGGTACAACACCTGATTGGCCCCACCCCTTCCTGGGTCGGTGAAGAGCGGTATTAAATTGAAGGAATAAATCCAAGCCTCACGCTCATCACCTGTGGAAGACAGGGATTCCAGGAAGGTGTGGATATGATAGTATGTTGTTCCTAGTTTCCCTCCTTCAGGGAACAGTAGTAATAGTCATAATGTGTGGATTTAATAGTATGTTGTACCTAGTTTCCCTCCTTCAGGGAACAGTAGTTATAGTCATAACATGTGGATTTAATAGTATGTTGTACCTAGTTTCCCTCCTTCAGGGAACAGTAGTTATAGTCATAACATGTGGATTTAATAGTATGTTGTACCTAGTTTCCCTCCTTCAGGGAACAGTAGTTATAGTCATAACATGTGGATTTAATAGTATGTTGTACCTAGTTTCCCTCCTTCAGGGAACAGTAGTTATAGTCATAACATGTGGATTTAATAGTATGTTGTACCTAGTTTCCCTCCTTCAGGGAACAGTAGTTATAGTCATAACGTTACGCTTGTCATATGATGAACTTCAACTTAAATACTGGATCTTGCAGTGGGACAGTTTTTTTGTATTCAGATCTCTGAAATGCTCTCTAACTACGTCACATTTAATGTCTCCTTATGTTATGCTGGGGAAACAGTTTTCAATCATTTCAGAGTTTGCTAAATCCAATGGTTCTAACCGAAAGTCCCCTTAACTTTATTGACAACACCCAAATGGATACTGTCATTAACGCAGTTCTTCAATAATTACACATCATTCTTAATACTGTAGCTGTTTAGTTAGTCACATGTTCAACTATCATCAGCCGATCCAGGAAATCATTTTCTGAATGCCAGTCACATGACAAACATCACAACATGCAACAACAACCAAAGTGCTTCTTCATTCATTACTCTGGTAAAGACAGTTATGCCGTGCTCCACGTTGGATCCAACATCCCTAACAAATTTATGTTTATAATGTTATTGTCTGCTTGATTTACAGTAAGGTCTCGTTAGTCTGTTTGCACACAGAGATACTCAGCTCATAATGTGTAGAGAACTGTTCCTTGATGGATAGGTTATTGTACAACACACAGAGCTATTTTCCTTTATTCAGGACATTTAGAATGACAACACATTACAGAGTAGCCTAGTGGGATTATTCACAAAATTATCTGGTGATCAGGTTATGAAATGTCATGACAAAGACATTTTAGTTTCCATGTTTCACCTGGAATATTAAATGATTTATAGTCCTAGGTCTATGTTATTGTTAGGTGAAGTTATGGGTCCTACAGTAGGTCTATGTTGTTGTTAGGTGAAGTTATGGGTCCTACAGTAGGTCTGTGTTGTTGTTAGGTGAAGTTATGGGTCCTACAGTAGGTCTATGTTGTTGTTAGGTGAAGTTATGGGCCAATTTGTTAAACACTTAATGTACAAACCCTCAGTTTCAGGCTGATGGCAAAGCTAGCTAAAGAGCATTTTACTGGTTGAAGTGTTTTATAAGTATAAAGCAGTTGATTTGCGGCAATAACACAAACATATTAAGCAGGAGATTCAAACGAGCCTTACAGTTATAATCCAAAGTAATGTGAAATGCACTCATATGCAACCTGGAAATGGAGGCTATTTTTGCTGTCAGCCTATGAGAACTCCCCTGAGTTTTCCCCCACGGTGGTGAATTAGTGAAAAGACACAGAGCTTAATGTGAGTTTCCTTGAGTAGCACTCCTGATCTTGTGCTGTAATATTCATAATACATTGTGGAAAACTAAAATCTTTGCTCACCATTTTTGTTCCAGGCAGATATACTACATCCATAACTAGTGGTTTCGTCATTACCAGATATACTACATCTATAACTAGTGGTTTCCTCATTACCAGATATACTACATCCATAACTAGTGGTTTCCTCATTACCTCATTACCAGATATACTACATCCATAACTATCATTTTTCTCATTAGCAAGGAGGAGTTACCAAATTGTATGTGCTTTGCCCTCGTGCCACAATTGTATTAAACACAGAAAGGGGCCTATATTGGAGACCAATCGCCAGTCGTCTGGCTCACTGCTTACAGTTTCAACAACATGAATAACTTATTTCAAGCCTACAGTCATCGATGTTACTACTAAAATATGACTATTCTTCTCTCATTTTAAGACAATTGTCAAATAATTGTAACATTCATTACAGACGTCAATTGTTGTACAACATCAAGGCTACGCTGTTGGCATCACCTTTTATAGTGGATCTGTAACCATCTGTCTGACTTTGTTGTTCACACAGGAGAGATACGGAACTATCGTGGATCCTCTGGGGAGCCTCACCAACCTCATGATGCTGACGAGGCAGAGAAGAGTCTCTCCAGATCAGAACTCCTCAAGAAACATCTGCAGAGATCCACAGGGAAGAGATACACCTCATCAGGCATTAACGTTCATCAGAGAACACACACAGGAGAGAAACCTTATAGCTCTGATCAATGTGGGAAGAGTTTTGGTCAATCTGGAGATCTGACAGTGCACCAGAGAATACACACAGGAGAGAAACCATATAGCTGTGATCAATGTGGGAAGAGTTTTACAACTTCTGGCTATCTGACAGTGCACCAGAGAACACACACAGGAGAGAAACCATATAGCTGTGATCAATGTGGGAATAGTTTTATTACATCTGGCAATCTGTCTCGACACCAGAGAATACACACAGGAGAGAAACCTTATAGCTGTGGTCAATGTGGGAAGAGTTTTACTACATTGAGCTCTCTGACTATACACCAGAGAACACACACAGGAGAGAAACCATTTAGCTGTGATCAATGTGGGAAGAGTTTTGGTCGATCTGGAGACCTGACAGTGCACCAGAGAATACACACAGGAGAGAAACCCTATAGCTGTGGGCAATGTGGGAAGAGCTTTGTTCAATCTAGCTATCTGACAGTGCACCAGAGAACACACACAGGAGAGAAACCTTATAGCTGTGATCAATGTGGGAAGAGTTTTACTACATCGAGCTCTCTGACTATACACCAGAGAACACACACAGGAGAGAAACCTTATAGCTGTGATCAATGTGGGAAGAGTTTTACTACATCTGGCTCTCTGACTTTACACCAGAGAACACACACAGAAGAGAAACCTTATAGCTGTAATCAATGTGGGAAGAGTTTTACTACTTCTGGCAATCTGACTTTACACCAGAGAGTACACACAGGAGAGAAACCTTATAGCTGTGATCAATGTGGGAAGAGTTTTTGTCAATCTGGCTATCTAATAGTGCACCAGAGAACACACACAGGAGAGAAACCTTATAGCTGTGATCAATGTGGGAAGAGTTTTTGTCAATCTGGCTATCTAATAGTGCACCAGAGAACACACACAGGAGAGAAACCTTATAGCTGTGATCAATGTGGGAAGAGTTTTACTACATTGAGCTCTCTGACTATACACCAGAGAACACACACAGGAGAGAAACCATTTAGCTGTGATCAATGTGGGAAGAGTTTTGGCCAATCTGGAGCGCTGACAGTGCACCAGAGAACACACACAGGAGAGAAACCTTGTAGCTGTAATCAATGTGGGAAGAGTTTTACTACTTCTGGCAATCTGACTTTACACCAGAGAGTACACACAGGAGATAAACCTTATAGCTGTGATCAATGTGGGAAGAGTTTTTGTCAATCTAGCTATCTGACAGTGCACAAGAGAACACACACAGGAGAGCCAATGTATAGCTGTGACCAGAGATAATCTGATAAAAGATCTCTGACTAATCATCAGAAAATACATTAAGGAGTTTTCATGATATCAATGAAATGATGTCACAATGTAGAATGTTTTAACATTGTAGTAGGAGTATTTTAATGATGTCACAATGTAGAATGTTTTAACATTGTAGGAGGAGTATTTTAATGATGTCACAATGTAGAATGTTTTAACATTGTAGGAGGAGTATTTTAATGATGTCATAATGTAGAACCCTAAATGTTTGTCCCCTGTTCTATTGATTTCAACATGATATGGATATTATCCTCAGGGGAAAAATCCAGGCTCTGAATTGAATGAGTACTATTTATGAGATTTAGTAAGTACACATTATTCCCAGATTCCGTGTAGTTTTTGAGCTGCTAGTTTTAACAGGACGTGCAACCTCATCTCCCTCCTGTCACATAAATGATTTTAGCATGATATCGATGAGTTATGACAAATAAGTGTTGAGTTCCTTTGTTTAGCGACCCCTACATTTAAATGCATTCCAACATCACGTACAACCTGATTTCCCCCCTAATCGATATCAGTGATTTATTGCTACTTGTCAAAACAACACTGTTTCTGGTGCTTGTGCAGTTTATAAGGAGCTTGTTTAAAAAAATACAAGAAATATGATTATTGTGGCAGATGTTTGTGTAAATAGCACATGTTATGTTTAGGTTTTCAATTTATCCCAAACTGTTTCTACATATTGGTTATTGATTTGGACATGTTAAAACTGTGTTTTGACATTGAGGCTATCCCACCTAGCAAAATGTAATTGAAAAGTCGTTGAAAATAAGACTATGCAATCTTATTTTTTTTAAACATTTTTTATTATACCATGCCTTACCATTAAGTGAATTATTGACAATACATATTATTAAAGGGGTGTACATTTGGTTTTGGTATTTCATGTTTACAATTCATGTAACTTTTAGTAATCATAATTATTTATGCAATCAACTGACAATTTTTTGGTATAAATATATTGACATTGTTGCCCTTCTTTTAGAATATCAGGGTTCATTCTCAGATGTGCCAACCCAAATGTACTAGAGCATGACATTGGGGACTGGACCCCGATCCAACAACATGCCTATCGAGTGATCCCTGAAAAGAGAGAGCTCCACAGTGAGGTGGAAAGTTACTACGGATATTGCAGGATTTTCCTCTTGAAATCAGACACATCCGTGGTAAGGACAACTTGGTTGCTGAGTGTCTCAAGAATGGGCAGTCAAAAAGATTTGTGTTTTGCATTTAGCCATTGCGTTGCCATGGATCACAATTTATTTTGACTGCACGTTTTTCCGTATTGGAGATGAGTTTTGTTTGGGCTCGTTCCAAGGGGACGAGAGTTCTAGAAGCTGGTGAGTTTTAGGAAGACGAAAGTTCTAGAAGCTATTGAGTTCTAGGATTCTATAGAATGAAAAAGAAGAAAAAATAATACGATTGTATATTATTATTTAGAAATGCTTGTTTTTCTTGTTTTTAATTGTTGACAGCCAGTAGACACCATGTTTATATTGTAGAAGGTGAAGCATTGTAGTTGATTTATAATGTGAAATGGAAGTTGTTTTCTGTTGGTGGTGAGCAAACTTGTCCAACAAAAATTATAGGATTTATTTGTTGTTTCAAGGGGAAAGGTGTTCCAGGCTTTCGTTTTTCCATTTATGTTTTGAGGTTGGACTTTAGCACGTATAGCTCGTTAGCACGTAGGGCACACTGATTGGTGTCACCTCGTTAGTTAGTATGTGTAACACCAGTTCTTTTGTTTGCCTGTTCTTGGGCAGATTTAGTGGATCTCATGGTGGGTGACTTTTATGTCCCAGTTGTTGTTACTAGTCAACTTTCAGTGGACACTGAGAGCAAAATTGCAAGATTATGTTATAATTCTTTTATTGGATCAAATGGTTGTTTTATGCAACAGAATAGAGGGTTCTTAGAACTATTGTGTCTGTGTGTTTTACTGAGGATGGGCCTCTGGGAGAAAACACTGACAGGAGATTTACAATGTCTTTTGGGTGATAAAACCTAAAGAGACCACATTCCAGAGCATGAGTTAATGTTTCTGTTCTATATGGCACCAGGGAGAGATGACCCCAGGGCCAGACCCTGGTCTCTACACAAAGAGTACTGTTTTTACAGCAGATACTGTCTGCTGAGAATTATAAGTATCTTTCATACAAATCTTAACCTTATGACCCGTTCTATACATCTGTTGTTGGTCATGTAGGTTGAAAGGGTTGTATCTTGCCTATAAAAGACCTTTGTACTTTTGTCTCGGGGCTCTCAACGAATCTCTGGGGGTGATTCATCGACCAGCCATCATTATCGTAGAGCACTCAATTGATTCACTTTATATGTGTGCATTGTATTGACCTGCTCCCTTATTAATAAGTGAATAAAGATTTAGTTTAAGAATAACTCTGACTTGTGATAAATGTGTCTCTCCTTATTTGATATGAAAGAAAATAACCATATTTGGCAATGGGGATGTGAATCTTCGCTTGGTGACCGCTCCTGACGAAAATAAATCATGCACGAGCGATCCCTCAAACTTGGGATCTCAGAGAGACCACACTTTGGGAACGGAGCAGATGGTCCCACCTTTGATCTGAGAGGCAGCGAGCCGAGTGGATACCAAATCTCAAACCAAGTTTAAAAAAAGAGGTGAGCGAACCACGCAAAGTGTTTTTAGAACAGCCTCGTAGGCTCTGAGTGTGTATTCCTGTGTGAGGGGGGGACCTTGGAGGTGTAAACAGGGCCCAGTCAGGAGGCTCTGAGTGTGTATTCCTGTGTGAGGGGGGGACCTTGGAGGTGTAAACAGGGCCCAGTCAGGAGGCTCTGAGTGTATTCCTGTATTTTCCCAGTATGGGAGGAGTTGCTAGATTGATTGAATAAACCTTTTTCCATAAAGTTAGTGAACCAAGGTGGCTGACTAACTGTAGATGTTGAAAAAATGTCCCGTCCACTAGATTAAACGTCTGTGGCAAAATCACCTGAAAGACGCACATCGCCATCTGCTGACTGGAGTTGGTATCGCAGTTGAGAAAATACTTTCAGACAAAAAGCTAAAAAGCGACTGCCTCTAAAAACCAACGACTCCCTTTGAAAACGGGCGATGTGGCATCAGAAACATTTATTATAGTGTAAAAATGTACTACAAAGTGCAGCTAAATAGAATAACTTTGGTCATACCCACTCAGCACGTGACGTCCAAGGACGTCGAATTATGGGCGATATCAGGTCTGTCTGTTGTGGCCTCTATTTCGCCCCAAAATAGTCATCCCAAATCGGGCTGTGTGTAACTATGTAAATGTCTCTCGGACAAGGTGAGTTTTATCAATATACACTCTAAAAAGTAAAGGTTCCTGGAGTAGCCTTTAGGGGTTCTTCAAATTGAAACAGTGGGGGAACCCCTAAAAGTTATTCAAAGAACCTTTTGTGGGAACCCCTATAAGTTCTTTGAAGAACCCCTTATCATGGTTCCTCAAAGAACCCCTCCATTATAAAAACATATTTTAATAATATTAATAACAATATTGATTTAAATAATTCATTGTTTATTTAGTGGCACCACAAATGTGAATTAATATTTGCAAAACAATTTACCAAATAAAACACATTACAAAATTGCAACATTTCTGCAGACATGTCAGACCATAATAAATAATACATTTACTTTGTATAGTGCTTTTCATGACATTTAAAATATATAAAATAGTGATGTACAATAAAAACAACATACATTAAAAATGAATCATAGGTAAACTAACAATATTGTAGACTTGATGCTAAATACAGATTTTTCAGCTTTAGTGTGTATATCGTATCCACTTAATTATGTTAGGAAGTTTGCCATCTTTATGACCGGCCCTGGTAACTTCACCCCAACTTCTCTTATCCCCAGAACACAGTAACTTAACATAAGTGTTTTTCTGACATTTTTGGGAACTTGAATGGAAAATAAAAAATACAGCCCTAGCAGAGCCCCAAGTCCCATGGGGACGTCCTCGAGGGCGTGGATGTTCTCCCCCATCAAAGGCCAGCGGGATTTCACTCTCATGGTGAAATGGATTTCAGCCGATGTGCAGTAAAGGAGTGAAGGGCGGTGAAATCTGTCAACAAAAGTAAGAAAAGATTAATACACATACAATTAACAAAGAACATAACAAATGTTCAGCTGTAGTTTTATATCAGCATGCACGCCTACGTTTATGAAGAAACAGATGATTGGTGCATAGGCATACCTTGTCACGGACATAAAGGCCCTCATTGAAGAGGTAGGGCAAGAGCAGGATCACTGCTGTGGTCTCCAGTCCTAGTAAAGTAAAGCAATGATCTTACTACACTTGATCATTTTATTACAAAATACATTAGAGAAAGGGAAGGAATAAGAGCAAATCCCTCTTCTGTATTGTCCTTCAGGGACTGTCAAAATAGCAGGATGATGTCCTCACCCCTTCCTCGCCTCTCCACCTCTGCTAGTCCTTGAATTATCTTTTTGTCTATATCCATTCCATGGACTTGATTCATTTCTGACAAGATCTGAAAAGATCATTTGCACACATTTGTATGCTAATAGATGTCAGTTTGTATTGACTGCTATGTAGGTTAAATGTACACTTCAAATGCAGCTGTCCTACAACAGATCTGTACCTTCTTCTTGATCCCAATTGCATTGTGTCCATGTTCTGTCCTATAAGAATTTCAAAGGAAGAGAAAATGTGTCAAAGAATAGTCTTACAAGCATTAAAACATACACTGCTCCAAAAATAAAGGGAACACTTAAACAACACAATGTAACTCCAAGTCAATCACACTTCTGTGAAATCAAACTGTCCACTTAGGAAGCAACACTGATTGACAATAAATTTCACATGCTGTTGTGCAAATGGAATAGACAAAAGGTGGAAATTATAGGCAATTAGCAAGACACCCCCAAAAAAGGAGTGATTCTGCAGGTGGTGACCACAGACCACTTTTCAGTTTCTATGCTTCCTGGCTGATGTTTTGGTCACTTTTGAATGCTGGCGGTGCTCTCACTCTAGTGGTAGCATGAGACGGAGTCTACAACCCACACAAGTGGCTCAGGTAGTGCAGTTCATCCAGGATGGCACATCAATGCGAGCTGTGGCTAAAAGGTTTGCTGTGTCTGTCAGCGTAGTGTCCAGAGCATGGAAGCGCTACCAGGAGACAGGCCAGTACATCAGGAGACGTGGAGGAGGCCGTAGGAGGGCAACAACCCAGCAGCAGGACCGCTACCTCCGCCTTTGTGCATGGAGGTGCACTGCCAGAGCCCTGCAAAATGACCTCCAGCAGGCCACAAATGTGCATGTGTCAGCATATGGTCTCACAAGGGGTCTGAGGATCTCATCTCGGTACCTAATGGCAGTCAGGCTACCTCTGGCGAGCAAATGGAGGGCTGTGCGGCCCCACAAAGAAATGCCACCCCACACCATGACTGACCCACCGCCAAACCGGTCATGCTGGAGGATGTTGCAGGCAGCAGAACGTCTCCACGGCGTCTCCAGACTCTGTCACATGTGCTCATGTGCTCAGTGTGAACCTGCTTTCATCTGTGAAGAGCACAGGGTGCCAGTGGCGAATTTGCCAACCTTGGTGTTCTCTGGCAAATGCCAAACGTCCTGCACGGTGCTGGGCTGTAAGCACAACCCCCACCTGTGGACGTCAGGCCCTCATACCACCCTCATGGAGTCTGTTTCTGACTGTTTGAGCAGACACTTGGAGTGATGTCAGATTGTTAATAACATTGATTATAGACCAATTTATTATACTGCTTTCATGTGTGTATATATACACAAACATCTGCAACAACAAGCAGCTTTTTCAACTTGTAGAAAACAGCTAGCTACATTTTGAAGTGCTGCATTTTGATTAAAGTGGGTCACCAATACAGTAAGTGTAACACAGCTCTTTTTTTTGTTTGTCACTTTTTGTTAAATAATACTCTTTCAATTCAGAGCCTGGATTTTCCCTTGAGGCTAATATCCATATCATGCTGCAATCAATTGAACAGGGCAAACATCATTAAAATACTCCTACTACAATGTTAAAACATTCTACATTGTGACATCATTAAAATACTCCCACTACAAAGTTAAAACATTCTACATTGTGACATCATTTCATGGATATCATGAAACAACTTCTTCATGTATGTATTTTCTGATGTTTGATCAGAGATCTTTTATCAGAGTATCTCTTGTCACATTGACCACAGTTATAAGGTTTCTCTCCTGTGTGTGTTCTCTGGTGTCGAATCAGATGACTTGATGTAGTAAAACTCATCCCACATTGATCACAGCTAAAAGGTTTCTCTCCTGTGTGTGTTCTCTGGTGTACAGTCAGCTGGCTAGATGTAGGAAAACTCTTCTCACAATGATTACAACTATAAGATTTCTCTCCTGTGTGTGTTCTCTGGTGTATAGTCAGAGAGCTTGATGTAGTAAAACTCCTCCCACATTGATCACAGCTAAAAGGTTTCTCTCCTGTGTGTGTTCTCTGGTGTACAGTCAGAGAACAAGTTGTAGTAAAACTCTTCCCACATTGATTACAGCTATAAGGTTTCTCTCCTGTGTGTGTTCTCCGGTGCACTGTCAGATCTCCAGATTGGACAAAACTCATCCCACATTGATCACAGCTAAAAGGTTTCTCTCCTGTGTGTGTTCTCTGGTGTTCAGTCAGAGTGCCAGATGTAGTAAAACTCTTCCCACAATGATTACAACTATAAGGCTTATCTCCTGTGTGTATTCTCTGGTGTACTGTGAGCTGGTCAGATCTAACAAAACTCTTCCCACATTGACCACAGCTATAAGATTTCTCTCCTGTGTGTGTTCTCTGGTGTATAGTCAGAGAGCTTGATGTAGTAAAACTCATCCCACATTGATCACAGCTAAAAGGTTTCTCTCCTGTGTGTGTTCTCAGGTGCACTGTCAGATAGCCAGATGTAGTAAAACTCTTCCCACATTGATCACAGCTATAAGATTTCTCTCCTGTGTGTGTTCTCTGGTGCACTGTCAGATAGCCAGATGTAGTAAAACTCTTCCCACATTGATCACAGCTATAAGATTTCTCTCCTGTGTGTGTTCTCTGGTGTCGAGTCAGATTGCAAGATTGACCAAAACTTTTCCCACATTGATCACAGCTATAAGATTTCTCTCCTGTGTGCATTCTCTGGTGTTGAGTCAGATTGCAAGATCGACCAAAACTCTTCCCACATTGATCACAGCTATTAGATTTCTCTCCTGTGTGGATCCTTTGATGAATTGTAATGCCTGATGAAGTGAATCTCTTCCCACAGTCAGAGCAGCAGTGAGTTCTCTTCCCTGTGGATCTCTGCTGGTGTTTATTGAGGCGTTCTGATCTGGAGAGACTCTTCTCTGCCTCGTCAGCATCATGAGGTTGTTGAGGCTCCCCAGAGGATCCACGATAGTCCTGTATCTCTCCTGTGCGAAAAACAAAGTCAGATGATTAAAGGCCCACAACAGTGGAAATCCACTGTAAAAGGTGATGCCAACAGCGTAGCCATGATGTTGTACAACAATTGACGTCTGTAGTGAATGTAATGATAATTTGACAATTGTCTTAAAATGAGCAAGAATAGTCATATTTTAGTAGTAACATCGATGATTGTAGGCTAGAAATAAGTTATTCATGTTGTTGAAACTAAGCACTGTGCCAGACGACTTTTGGTCTCCAATATAAGCCCCTTTCACATGAACCTTTCAAATGAGGTGGGTTAGGGTGTGTGAAAATTAAAAAAATAAATATGCATCAGACTTAATAAACTGCTATCTTGAAATGTTGAAAATGTTGACAGAGAGTGCGCCCCAGTCGGCTGAACACGGGTGGGGGGTTCCCCCTTAGCAAGCAGTGGACCCCAGCAACCCAATGAACCATATTAAGAACCATATTCAAAAATACACCTGCTAACCTGTTCAATCACCAAACAAAGTTGAGTGTGAACTTCTGTGTGGACTTAGAATATTTTTGGCTGGAATAAAAATAAAATAAAATCAACTTGCAGCTGTCTTTGATATGCTCAAAACGAACTAACTGCTATCTTGAAATGTTGAAAAAGTGTTTTTAAATAATTATCCTATCATTTGAAAATTAGTTGAAAGGCTGAGGGAGCCATCTCCTGAGAAGAGGTTGGAGATGATTCCCTCAGCCTTTCAGCTAATTTGGAAATGCCTATTTTAAATAGGATGCCTATTTAAACACACGTTTTCAACATTTCAAGATAGCAGTTACTCCAGTTTGATGTAAATAAAGACAGCTGCAACTTTATTTTATTCATTTTCACATGTTTTTGGTAAAAATAATATTTTTGAAAATGAGTAGAATAAAGATGCAGCTATCTTTATGTACATCAAACTAAACTAACTGCTATCTTGAAATGTTGAAAAAGTGTTTTTAAATAATCCAGGCTGATCCCTCACCTTGAACACCTCTGGAGTTGAGGTTAACAGCCGAGGGAATTTTTATGATGAAAATTTAAAAAAAATTTTTTTTTGAATATTATTAATAAAATGAAGATGCAGCTGTCTTTGAAATGATCAAACTGAACACACTGCTATCTTGAAATGTGGAAAAAGTGTTTTTAAATAGATCAGGCTGATACCCTACCGGAGCGAAAAAATAACACTTTAAAAGGAGTCAAATTTTCTCAAAAATGCAAATATGATAAAAATTTCAACTCACGGGTACATTAATAGACCAAACACAAACATCTGTCATCTCGAAATGTCCTAAAAAGGTTCTAAACGGGCCCCCTGGGTCTACACCTGGAGAGCAGGTGGGCACATCTGCACCAGAGCTGAAATCTCACCTAGAGAGGAGATATTTCAACTCGACAGATGTCAGAGTGACCCTCTTCTCCCTGACCTGGTGGTTCTAATGACCTGGTGGTAATAATGACCTGGTGGTAATAATGACCTGGTGGTAATAATGACCTGGTGGTTATAATGACCTGGTGGTTATAATGACCTGGTGGTTGGCATAACACAAGCAGAACCCGAGAACAGGATGGCCTCCACCACACAGCCTGATGACACTGCACCAGCCTACCAGTCTGCTCCAGCCCAGGTCAGAATAACAGTCTCCCAGTCTGCTCCAGCCCAGGTCAGAATACCAGCCTCCCAGTCTGCTCTAGCACAGGTCAGAATACCATTCTCCCAGTCTGCTCCAGCACAGGTCAGAATACCAGCCTCCCAGTCTGCTCCAGCACAGTGTGCTCCAGCCCAGGTCAGAATACCAGCCTCCCAGTCTGCTCCAGCCCAGGTCAGAATACCAGTCTCCCAGTCTGCTCCAGCCCAGGTCAGAATACCAGTCTCCCAGTCTGCTCCAGCACAGGTCAGAATACCAGCCTCCCAGTCTGATCCAGCACAGTGTGCTCCAGCCCAGGTCAGAATACCAGCCTCCCAGTCTGCTCCAGCACAGGTCAGAATACCAGCCTCCCAGTCTGCTCCAACACAGTGTGCTCAAGCCCAGGTCAGAATACCAGTCTCCCAGTCTGCTCCAGCGCAGTTCAGAATACCAGTCTCCCAGTCTGCTCCAGCACAGGTCAGAATACCAGTCTACCAGTCTGCTCCAGCACAGGTCAGAATACCAGTCTCCCAGTCTGCTCCAGCACAGGTCAGAATACCAGTCTCCCAGTCTGCTCCAGCACAGTGTGCTCCAGCCCAGGTCAGAATACCAGCCTCCCAGTCTGCTCCAGCACAGGTCAGAATACCAATCTCCCAGTCTGCTCCAGCACAGTGTGCTCCAGCCCAGGTCAGAATACCAGCCTCTCAGTCTGCTCCAGCCCAGGTCAGAATACCAGCCTCCCAGTCTGCTCCAGCCCAGGTCAGAATACCAGCCTCCCAGTCTGCTCCAGCACAGGTCAGAATACCAGTCTCCCAGTCTGCTCCAGCCCAGGTCAGAATACCAGCCTCCTAGTCTGCTCCAGCACAGGTCAGAATACCAGCCTCCCAGTCTGCTCCAGCACAGGTCAGAATACCAGCCTCCCATCTGCTCCAACACAGTGTGCTCCAGCCCAGGTCAGAATACCAGTCTCCCAGTCTGCTCCAGCACAGGTCAGAATACCAGCCTCCCAGTCTGCTCCAGCACAGTGTGCTCCAGCCCAGGTCAGAATACCAGCCTCTCAGTCTGCTCCAACACAGTGCGCTCCAGCCCAGGTCAGAATACCAGTCTCCCAGTCTGCTCCAGCACAGGTCAGAATACTACCAGTCTGCCAGTCTGCTCCAGCACAGTGTGCTCCAGCCCAGGTCAGAATACCAGCCTCTCAGTCTGCTCAGGCCAGGTCAGAATACCAGCCTCTCAGTCTGCTCCAGCACAGTGTGCTCCAGCCCAGGTCAGAATACCAGCCTCTCAGTCTGCTCCAGCCCAGGTCAGAATACCAGCCTCTCAGTCTGCTCCAGCCCAGGTCAGCCAACCAGCCTATCAGTCTGCTCCAACACAGTGTGCTCCAGCCCAGGTCAGAATACCAGCCTCCCAGTCTGCTCCAGCCCAGGTCAGAATACCAGCCTCCCAGTCTGCTCCAGCCCAGGCCAGAATAACATTCTCTCAGTCTGCTCCAGCCCAGGTCAGCCAACCAGCCTCTCAGTCTGCTCCAGCCGAGGTCAGAATACCAGCCTCCCAGTCTGCTCCAGCCCAGGTCAGAATACCAGCCTCCCAGTCTGCTCCAGCCGAGGTCAGAATACCAGCCTCCCAGTCTGCTCCAGCACAGGTCAGAATACCAGCCTCTCAGTCTGCTCCAGCCCAGGTCAACTTACCAGCCTCTCAGTCTGCTCCAGCACAGTGTGCTCCAGCCCATGTCAGAATACCAGCCTCCCAGTCTGCTCCAGCCCAGGTCAGAATACCAGCCTCCCAGTCTGCTCCACCCAGAGAGTCACCCACAACTGCAATCCTTATTGATTCAAATGGGAAGTTCTTAGGGAGGGAGAGGGAGTGAAAAGGGAGAGAGGCGGAGAGGGGGAGGGAAAAGGGAGAGAGGCGGAGAGAGGGAGTGAAAAGGGAGAGAGGCGGAGAGAGGGAGTGAAAAGGGAGAGAGGCGGAGAGAGGGAGTGAAAAGGGAGAGAGGCGGAGAGAGGGAGTGAAAAGGGAGAGAGGCGGAGAGAGGGAGTGAAAAGGGAGAGAGGCGGAGAGAGGGAGTGAAAAGGGAGAGAGGTGGAGAGAGGGAGTGAAAAGGGAGAGAGGGAGTGAAAAGGGAGAGAGGCGGAGAGAGGGAGTGAAAAGGGAGAGAGGCGGAGAGAGGGAGTGAAAAGGGAGAGAGGCGGAGGGGAGTGAAAAGGGAGAGAGGCGGAGAAAGGGAGAGAGGCGGAGAGAGGGGAGTGAAAAGGGAGAGAGGGAGTGAAAAGGGAGAGAGGCGGAGAGAGGGAGTGAAAAGGGAGAGAGGCGGAGAGAGGGAGTGAAAAGGGAGAGAGGCGGAGGGGAGTGAAAAGGGAGAGAGGCGGAGAGAGGGAGTGAAAAGGGAGAGAGGCGGAGAGAGGGGAGTGAAAAGGGAAAGAGGAGGAGAGAGGGAGTGAAAAGGGAGAGAGGCGGAGAAAGGGCAGAATACCTGACCACTGTGACTGACCCAAACTTAAGGAAAGCTTTGACTATGTACAGACTCAGTGAGCATAAAGGTCAAATGTGTGATTTCATGAACTGGTACATACAAGAAAACCAGGTTTTAAAGTTCTGTTCAATAGCCATCCCATCATTACAAAACATTTGAAAGGCTAAGTCTATCATCTCCTGAGAAGTGGTAACTATTCACATGAACTTTTCAAAGAGGTTTGGTGCCCCCTGGTGGCTGAACCCGAGATCAATGAGAGATCTTGTCAGAAACAATGACAGAGTCCCACTTCTCAGCTATCTTTATTTACATCAAACTAAACTAACTGCTATCTTGAAATGTTGAAAACGTGTTTTTAAATAGCTCAGGCTGATACCCTACCTGAGCGAAAAACTGGCACTTTAAAGGAGTCTAATTTTGTCAAAAATGCAAAAATTATAAAAATTTCAACTCACAGGTACATTAATAGACCAAACACAAACATCTGTCATCTCGAAATGTCCTAAAAGGTTTCTAAACGGGCCCCCTGGGTCTACACCTGGAGAGCAGATGGGCACATCTGCACCAGAGCTGAAATTTCAACTGGAGAGCAGATACTTCAACTCGACAGAGGTCAGAGTGAGTCTTCTCCCTGACCTGGTGGTTCTAATGACCTGGTGGTAATAATGACCTGGTGGTAATAATGACCTGGTGGTTATAATGACCTGGTGGTTATAATGACCTGGTGGTTGGCATAAAACAAGCAGAACCCGAGAACAGGATGGCCTCCACCATCACAGCCTGATGACACTGCACCAGCCTACCAGTCTGCTCCAGCCCAGGTCAGAATACCAGTCTCCCAGTCTGCTCCAGCACAGGTCAGAATACCAGCCTCCCAGTCTGCTCCACCCAGAGAGTCACCCACAACTGCAATCCTTATTGATTCAAATGGGAAGTTCTTAGGGAGGGAGAGGGAGTGAAAAGGGAGAGAGGCGGAGAGGGGGAGGGAAAAGGGAGAGAGGCGGAGAGAGGGAGTGAAAAGGGAGAGAGGCGGAGAGAGGGAGTGAAAAGGGAGAGAGGCGGAGAGAGGGAGTGAAAAGGGAGAGAGGCGGAGAGAGGGAGTGAAAAGGGAGAGAGGCGGAGAGAGGGAGTGAAAAGGGAGAGAGGTGGAGAGAGGGAGTGAAAAGGGAGAGAGGGAGTGAAAAGGGAGAGAGGCGGAGAGAGGGAGTGAAAAGGGAGAGAGGCGGAGAGAGGGAGTGAAAAGGGAGAGAGGCGGAGGGGAGTGAAAAGGGAGAGAGGCGGAGAAAGGGAGAGAGGCGGAGAGAGGGGAGTGAAAAGGGAGAGAGGGAGTGAAAAGGGAGAGAGGCGGAGAGAGGGAGTGAAAAGGGAGAGAGGCGGAGAGAGGGGAGTGAAAAGGGAAAGAGGAGGAGAGAGGGAGTGAAAAGGGAGAGGCGGAGAGAGGGAGTGAAAAGGGAGAGAGGCGGAGGGGAGTGAAAAGGGAGAGAGGCGGAGAGAGGGAGTGAAAAGGGAGAGAGGCGGAGAGAGGGGAGTGAAAAGGGAAAGAGGAGGAGAGAGGGAGTGAAAAGGGAGAGGCGGAGAAAGGGCAGAATACCTGACCACTGTGACTGACCCAAACTTAAGGAAAGCTTTGACTATGTACAGACTCAGTGAGCATAAAGGTCAAATGTGTGATTTCATGAACTGGTACATACAAGAAAACCAGGTTTTAAAGTTCTGTTCAATAGCCATCCCATCATTACAAAACATTTGAAAGGCTAAGTCTATCCTCTCCTGAGAAGTGGTAACTATTCACATGAACTTTTCAAAGAGGTTTGGTGCCCCCTGGTGGCTGAACCCGAGATCAATGAGAGATCTTGTCAGAAACAATGACAGAGTCCCACTTCTCAGCTATCTTTATTTACATCAAACTAAACTAACTGCTATCTTGAAATGTTGAAAACGTGTTTTTAAATAGCTCAGGCTGATACCCTACCTGAGCGAAAAACTGGCACTTTAAAGGAGTCTAATTTTGTCAAAAATGCAAAAATTATAAAAATTTCAACTCACAGGTACATTAATAGACCAAACACAAACATCTGTCATCTCGAAATGTCCTAAAAGGTTTCTAAACGGGCCCCCTGGGTCTACACCTGGAGAGCAGATGGGCACATCTGCACCAGAGCTGAAATTTCAACTGGAGAGCAGATACTTCAACTCGACAGAGGTCAGAGTGAGTCTTCTCCCTGACCTGGTGGTTCTAATGACCTGGTGGTAATAATGACCTGGTGGTAATAATGACCTGGTGGTTATAATGACCTGGTGGTTATAATGACCTGGTGGTTGGCATAAAACAAGCAGAACCCGAGAACAGGATGGCCTCCACCATCACAGCCTGATGACACTGCACCAGCCTACCAGTCTGCTCCAGCCCAGGTCAGAATAGCAGTCTCCCAGTCTGCTCCAGCACAGGTCAGAATACCAGCCTCCCAGTCTGCTCCACCCAGAGAGTCACCCACAACTGCAATCCTTATTGATTCAAATGGGAAGTTCTTAGGGAGGGAGAGGGAGTGAAAAGGGAGAGAGGCGGAGAGGGGGAGGGAAAAGGGAGAGAGGCGGAGAGAGGGAGTGAAAAGGGAGAGAGGCGGAGAGAGGGAGTGAAAAGGGAGAGAGGCGGAGAGAGGGAGTGAAAAGGGAGAGAGGCGGAGAGAGGGAGTGAAAAGGGAGAGAGGCGGAGAGAGGGAGTGAAAAGGGAGAGAGGTGGAGAGAGGGAGTGAAAAGGGAGAGAGGGAGTGAAAAGGGAGAGAGGCGGAGAGAGGGAGTGAAAAGGGAGAGAGGCGGAGAGAGGGAGTGAAAAGGGAGAGAGGCGGAGGGGAGTGAAAAGGGAGAGAGGCGGAGAAAGGGAGAGAGGCGGAGAGAGGGGAGTGAAAAGGGAGAGAGGGAGTGAAAAGGGAGAGAGGCGGAGAGAGGGAGTGAAAAGGGAGAGAGGCGGAGAGAGGGAGTGAAAAGGGAGAGAGGCGGAGGGGAGTGAAAAGGGAGAGAGGCGGAGAGAGGGAGTGAAAAGGGAGAGAGGCGGAGAGAGGGGAGTGAAAAGGGAAAGAGGAGGAGAGAGGGAGTGAAAAGGGAGAGAGGCGGAGAAAGGGCAGAATACCTGACCACTGTGACTGACCCAAACTTAAGGAAAGCTTTGACTATGTACAGACTCAGTGAGCATAAAGGTCAAATGTGTGATTTCATGAACTGGTACATACAAGAAAACCAGGTTTTAAAGTTCTGTTCAATAGCCATCCCATCATTACAAAACATTTGAAAGGCTAAGTCTATCATCTCCTGAGAAGTGGTAACTATTCACATGAACTTTTCAAAGAGGTTTGGTGCCCCCTGGTGGCTGAACCCGAGATCAATGAGAGATCTTGTCAGAAACAATGACAGAGTCCCACTTCTCAGCTATCTTTATTTACATCAAACTAAACTAACTGCTATCTTGAAATGTTGAAAACGTGTTTTTAAATAGCTCAGGCTGATACCCTACCTGAGCGAAAAACTGGCACTTTAAAGGAGTCTAATTTTGTCAAAAATGCAAAAATTATAAAAATTTCAACTCACAGGTACATTAATAGACCAAACACAAACATCTGTCATCTCGAAATGTCCTAAAAGGTTTCTAAACGGGCCCCCTGGGTCTACACCTGGAGAGCAGATGGGCACATCTGCACCAGAGCTGAAATTTCAACTGGAGAGCAGATACTTCAACTCGACAGAGGTCAGAGTGAGTCTCTTCTCCCTGACCTGGTGGTTCTAATGACCTGGTGGTAATAATGACCTGGTGGTAATAATGACCTGGTGGTAATAATGACCTGGTGGTAATAATGACCTGGTGGTTATAATGACCTGGTGGTTCTAATGACCTGGTGGTAATAATGACCTGGTGATTATAATGACCTGGTGGTTATAATGACCTGGTGGTTGGCATAAAACAAGCAGAACCCGAGAACAGGATGGCCTCCACCATCACAGCCTGATGACACTGCACCAGCCTACCAGTCTGCTCCAGCCCAGGTCAGAATACCAGTCTCCCAGTCTGCTCCAGCACAGGTCAGAATACCAGTCTCCCAGTCTGCTCCAGCACAGGTCAGAATACCAGTCTCCCAGTCTGCTCCAGCACAGTGTGCTCCAGCCCAGGTCAGCCAACCAGCCTCTCAGTCTGCTCCAACACAGTGTGCTCCAGCCCAGGTCAAAATACCAGTCTCCCAGTCTGCTCCAGCACAGGTCAGAATACCAGTCTCTCAGTCTGCTCCAACACAGTGTGCTCCAGCCCAGGTCAGAATACCAGCCTCCCAGTCTGCTCCAGCCCAGGTCAGAATACCAGCCTCCCAGTCTGCTCCAGCCCAGGTCAGAATACCAGTCTCCCAGTCTTCTCCAGCCCAGGTCAGAATACCAGCCTCCCAGTCTGCTCCAGCCCAGGTCCGAATACCAGCCTCCCAGTCTGCTCCAGCCCAGGTCAGAATACCAGTCTCCCAGTCTGCTCCACCCAGATAGTCACCCACAACTGCAATCCTTATTGATTCAAATGGGATATTCTTAGAGAGGGAGAGGGAGTGAAAAGGTAGAGAGGCGGAGAGAGGGAGTGAAAAGGGAGAGAGGGGAGTGAAAAGGGAAAGAGGCGGAGAGAGGGAGTGAAAAGGGAGAGCGGCGGAGTGAGAGGAGTGAAAAGGGAGAGAGGCTGAGAAAGGGCAGAATACCTGACCACTGTGACTGACCCAAACTTAAGGAAAGCTTTGACTATGTACAGACTCAGTGAGCATAAAGGTCAAATGTGTGATTTCATGAAATGGTACATACAAGAAAACCAGGTTTTAAAGTTCTGTTCAATAGCCATCCCATCATTACAAAACATTTGAAAGGCTAAGTCTATCATCTCCTGAGAAGTGGTAACTATTCACATGAACTTTTCAAAGAGGTTTGGTGCCCCCTGGTGGCTGAACCCGAGATCAATGAGAGATCTTGTCAGAAACAATGACACAGTCCCACTTCTCAGCTATCTTTATTTACATCAAACTAAACTAACTGCTATCTTGAAATGTTGAAAACGTGTTTTTAAATAGCTCAGGCTGATACCCTACCTGAGCGAAAAACTGGCACTTTAAAGGAGTCTAATTTTGTCAAAAATGCAAAAATTATAAAAATTTCAACTCACAGGTACATTAATAGACCAAACACAAACATCTGTCATCTCGAAATGTCCTAAAAGGTTTCTAAACGGGCCCCCTGGGTCTACACCTGGAGAGCAGATGGGCACATCTGCACCAGAGCTGAAATTTCAACTGGAGAGCAGATACTTCAACTCGACAGAGGTCAGAGTGAGTCTCTTCTCCCTGACCTGGTGGTTCTAATGACCTGGTGGTAATAATGACCTGGTGGTAATAATGACCTGGTGGTAATAATGACCTGGTGGTTATAATGACCTGGTGGTTATAATGACCTGGTGGTTGGCATAACACAAGCAGAACCCGAGAACAGGATGGCCTCCACCACACAGCCTGATGACACTGCACCAGCCTACCAGTCTGCTCCAGCCCAGGTCAGAATAACAGTCTCCCAGTCTGCTCCAGCCCAGGTCAGAATACCAGCCTCCCAGTCTGCTCTAGCACAGGTCAGAATACCATTCTCCCAGTCTGCTCCAGCACAGGTCAGAATACCAGCCTCCCAGTCTGCTCCAGCACAGTGTGCTCCAGCCCAGGTCAGAATACCAGCCTCCCAGTCTGCTCCAGCCCAGGTCAGAATACCAGTCTCCCAGTCTGCTCCAGCCCAGGTCAGAATACCAGTCTCCCAGTCTGCTCCAGCACAGGTCAGAATACCAGCCTAACAGTCTGATCCAGCACAGTGTGCTCCAGCCCAGGTCAGAATACCAGCCTCCCAGTCTGCTCCAGCACAGGTCAGAATACCAGCCTCCCAGTCTGCTCCAACACAGTGTGCTCCAGCCCAGGTCAGAATACCAGTCTCCCAGTCTGCTCCAGCGCAGTTCAGAATACCAGTCTCCCAGTCTGCTCCAGCACAGGTCAGAATACCAGTCTACCAGTCTGCTCCAGCACAGGTCAGAATACCAGTCTCCCAGTCTGCTCCAGCACAGGTCAGAATACCAGTCTCCCAGTCTGCTCCAGCACAGTGTGCTCCAGCCCAGGTCAGAATACCAGCCTCCCAGTCTGCTCCAGCACAGGTCAGAATACCAATCTCCCAGTCTGCTCCAGCACAGTGTGCTCCAGCCCAGGTCAGAATACCAGCCTCTCAGTCTGCTCCAGCCCAGGTCAGAATACCAGCCTCCCAGTCTGCTCCAGCCCAGGTCAGAATACCAGCCTCCCAGTCTGCTCCAGCACAGGTCAGAATACCAGTCTCCCAGTCTGCTCCAGCCCAGGTCAGAATACAAGCCTCCTAGTCTGCTCCAGCACAGGTCAGAATACCAGCCTCCCAGTCTGCTCCAGCACAGGTCAGAATACCAGCCTCCCATCTGCTCCAACACAGTGTGCTCCAGCCCAGGTCAGAATACCAGTCTCCCAGTCTGCTCCAGCACAGGTCAGAATACCAGCCTCCCAGTCTGCTCCAGCACAGTGTGCTCCAGCCCAGGTCAGAATACCAGCCTCTCAGTCTGCTCCAACACAGTGCGCTCCAGCCCAGGTCAGAATACCAGTCTCCCAGTCTGCTCCCTCTGGTCGGGTTGTGTTGACGACCGGCTCCCTCTGGTCGGGTTGTGTTGACGACCGGCTCCCTCTGGTCGGGTTGTGTTGACGACCGGCTCCCTCTGGTCGGGTTGTGTTGACGACCGGCTCCCTCTGGTCGGGTTGTGTTGACGACCGGCTCCCTCTGGTCGGGTTGTGTTGACGACCGGCTCCCTCTGGTCGGGTTGTGTTGACGACCGGCTCCCTCTGGTCGGGTTGTGTTGACGACCGGCTCCCTCTGGTCGGGTTGTGTTGACGACCGGCTCCCTCTGGTCGGGTTGTGTTGACGACCGGCTCCCTCTGGTCGGGTTGTGTTGACGACCGGCTCCCTCTGGTCGGGTTGTGTTGACGACCGGCTCCCTCTGGTCGGGTTGTGTTGACGACCGGCTCCCTCTGGTCGGGTTGTGTTGACGACCGGCTCCCTCTGGTCGGGTTGTGTTGACGACCGGCTCCCTCTGGTCGGGTTGTGTTGACGACCGGCTCCCTCTGGTCGGGTTATAGTGATGACCGGCTCCCTTTAGTAATTTGTGTGTATAATGTATTTAATCAAACAGCGTGCTTAAAGCATCAGACAAGTTCAGTACATATAGATTTTATAAAAACACATGGGGCGATTGGTAGAAAGAACAGATGACTCTTGGTTGACCAGGATGTATTTTAGTTGGGGACAGCACTAGAACATGATTTTGGGGCTCCCGAGTGGCGCAGCGGACACTGCATCTCAGGGTTTGAGGCGCCACTACAGACACCCTGGATCAAATCCAGGCTGTACCACAACCGACCGTGATTGGCCCAGCGTCTTCCGGGGTAGGCAGTCATTGTAAATAAGATTTTGTTCACAACTGACTTGCCTAGTTAAATAAAGGTTACATTTAAATGAATAAGAAAATAGTGTTTCATGACAAACCATTTCTTACAAATCCGTCAAGGCACCAACTTTGAGAAGGGTTTAAAACAAAGGTTTCAAACCAATTCATTAAAGTAATTGAATCTAGGTATGTCTTGCCTTTAATGTAAGGGCATAAAAAAAATTGGCTGAATATTATACAATGACTTATCAACAGCTCTAAAAAATTTCCCCCACGGGAAATCTTCACTGGCAATTCTAGAATATACTATATAGCCTAGAAACCTGGTTAAACTATCACTATGACATCATGGATGAATTCTAGAATATACTATATAGCCTAGAAACCTGGTTAAACTATCACTATGACATCATGGATGAATTCTAGAATATACTATATATCCTAGAAACCTGGTTAAACTATCATTATGACATCATGGATGGCCAGTCCTTGTATTCATAGTGTAGTGAATTCAGGGGGAAGCCCTGAGCTGGACTCAAACCTGGGTCCAGTGACTGTCAAGCCAACACCTTATAACTGTTACGCCAAGATGTCTGAACTTCTTGACGAGGTCGCTAGAGAATGCTACAATAGCATTCTCTATGATTTTGAGAGTGGTTACATTTCTCCAGCCCCCATCCCTCAGCTGTTAACCAAACCAAGTCTCAAGGCAGCCATTTTGTTGCTGTTTAAATACTAGGTTGTCCCTTTAAAAAAAACACATCAATCAACCAATCTGCAGTTGAAACAATAACAAAGCAGTCATTCCACCACTGTTTTGGTAATAAGATGATGATGGGCCTGGAGACATTTAACTACTCTCAAATTCATAGACAGACCTATGGATGAAAGGACTGACCATCCATGATATCAACATTATAGTTTTAACCACGTTGAGGCTATACAGTGTTGATTTACATTGTTTCTAAACATTGAAGTAAAAAAAGCTTATTTGGGGTTCTGATGGGGTACAACAGTTGAACTAAGCTCATGAGGCATGTGTTATATTCTTCAAGAATCAATGGCTATAAATAAATCATTTAAAAGTCAAAATATGGATGTAGCAATTGCAGATTTCCCTTTTAACACCAAACATCAGTTCAACAACTGCAGAGTTTGTACCTCTGTATTTAAGACAGTACTTACCAGTGGTAATCACGGCCCGGTTTCTCAAAACCATCTTATGGCTAAGTTCATCTTTAGAACCACTGGATGCCTTAAATTGTGTTTGGGAAATCGGGCCCAGATATCCAGTCTCTTCATCCTCTTCTTCCGATGAGACCGTAAACTCCCCATCCTCCGCTTTCACTTCAAAAACTGAATCCTCCTCATCTTTTACTGTAACATCCTCCTCCTCTTTCACTCTGAACGCGTCTTCCTCTTCTTTCACTGAAACGTCTTTCTCTTCTTCTTTCCATGTAACAACCTCACCCTCTACTTGTTTTTGTATTGTAACATCCTTCTCTTCCTCCTCCTCTTTGATGAGACCTTCTTTCTCCGTCCAACAGACCGTCTCTTCTTCAGCAGGAAGAGAGTAATTTAGTGAACTCATGGTCGGAGATGTTAGCTAGCTAGGCTAATGCTAACTTAACCAGCCCGCCAGCTGAATAATAACAACACCGTAAATATGAAATGAAATAGGATAACTAACTAACTAGACGACAGAATAGGGTTTAAAACACAGTGGCTTATATACACTAAAGCGTCTAAAGAGCTTTATGGGTTCGGCTATTTTGTCTAGCAAGCTACCGAGGTGGCGGACTAACTGTTGCTGCTGCTGAAAGAAGCGTTCCGTCCACTAGATTATACGTCACACTAACAGCATTGCGTTCCGTCCACTAGATTGTACGACACACTAACAGCATTGCCTTAAAATCGCACACCGCCATCAGCTGGAGTGGGTAACGCTCAGTCTGAACCTCTGACTGCGATGGAGATGTACGACTTTAAGACAATGACGCTAGTGTGACGTAAAATATATATTATAATGTTCAGACAAAAAGTTAGTGTGGGAAGCATGAGTTTTTACTCACCAGTGTAACAATACAGTGTGGCTAAAGACTTAGTAACTTAGTTGTGTTCACGATCTGGTTCCCTATAAGCACAACCAGTTATGTTTTTGAATTATCACATATGTATTAATTTATTTCGGGATTCTGGGTAATCCACAGCAGATTTATGGAGAATTGCTGTGGGTGAGTTCAAAATGGAATAGTCCCGGGATAGAAATATATAAAGTTGACATTACATCATAAAATCCACCTTTTAAATCATACATTAGCCATTTATGTTTTAGTAACTACTGTTGTTGGTTTGGCGTCAAATAAACCTCTCTTTCTATGTTATTTGCCAAATCTCCGTTTTCCATGTGGGTTTTATGCTAACGTTCCCTCTTTCAAGTTGGTATCTAACTGGAAAATGCATCTTCTTTAGGAGTGGTATTTTTACCGTGTCGACTACTGATCATTCATCCACACTGTGTGTCTCATCAATGCAGGTCATTTATGACAAATGTATAGAGTATATGTTTTTTAAATTCATGAACACCAGCCAGTTTATTAGCCCGGTTTTGTTAGTTTAGGTGTATTATACTTCTTCGCCTGTAGAGGGGGACATTGAGTCATTTTTCAGGTTAATTTGATATATTTTGATACTAAAATGGATGACAGTTTATTCTGATGTAGTGAATATGAGACACATGGAAACAATTTTTTCATTTATAATAGTAAATTAGGAATTAGTAGGAATGGTTAAATCCACTATACGATCACAATGACTTTGATAGACATTTCAATAGTTTTTTTGTTAGTATATTATAGGGCAGATTTATGTAGAATTGCTGTGGGAGTGCTATTTATATCCCGTCACTACTGATCATTCATCCATACTGTGTGTGTCCCATCATTGCAGCTTTGGAAATAAATGAACTATCCATCCATTGCTCCTTCCTGTGTTGACTCACTGACTTGAGAGACCAGGAAGGTCACACTAGCTCGATAGGTTGATATCTAGCTCAGGCGTCACCTCATGCTTTTCATTAACTGTGTGGTTGTGTTATCTAGTGGGAACCCGTTAGCACGGTAGGCTCTGGTGCCTTCTTGCCGTGGGCTCAAAACGACAGAGGAAATCAACCTGCTTGCTCCTTTTTGTATTGTCAACTTTTCGATATGGATGTTATGTTTGATACCGGAGGTACGAGGCTTTGAAAGCATTAAACTTCAAAGCAGTGTGCTGATGCCTGTCTCACTTTATCAGCAGCACGTGATCAACGACGTCTGAAGATTCATTTAATCGAACAACCACCTGATTGGTTTGGTTTGGTTCGACACTGCTGGCGACTGCCAACTGACTGCTCTACAAATCACTTTACATCATAAATAACTACTCATTATTATTGAAGCAGTGTGTCACTTTATCAGCATTGATCAATGACTTCTGAAGGTTAATTTTCTCCCATCATTCTGTTTGTCTCTGATCTTTTGATCTGCAAACACGTTTAGGTTTTGTTAGTTTGGTTCTAAATGGTCTCGGTGCTGGTTGGCTACGCTGGTTAGGCTAATAGCTAGTTGGCTAAATAGCTAACGTTAGCTGGTTGGCTACGCTGGTTAGGCTAATAGCTAGTTGGCTAAATAGCTAACGTTAGCTGGCCGGCTAAGATAACTGCATATAGCTAATGTTAGCTGGCTGGCTAAGTCAACTGCATATAGCTAATGTTAGCTGGCTGGCTAAGATAACTGCATATAGCTAATGTTAGCTGGCTGGCTAAGATAACTGCATATAGCTAATGTTAGCTGGCTGGTGTAGATGACTGCATATGGCTAACGTTAGCTGGCTGGCTAAGATAACTGCATATAGCTTATGTTAGCTGGCTGGCTAAGATAACTGCACATAGCTAATGTTAGCTGGCTGGCTAAGATATCTGCATATAGCTAATGTTAGCTGGCTGGCTAAGATAACAGCATATAGCTAACGTTAGCTGGCTGACTAAGATAATTGCATATAGCTAATGTTAGCTGGCTGGCTAAGATAACAGCATATAGCTAACGTTAGCTGGCTGACTAAGATAACTGCATATAGCTAATGTTAGCTGGCTGGCTAAGATAACTGCATATAGCTAATGTTAGCTGTCTGGCTAAGATAACTGCATATAGCTAACATTCTTTGATATTTGGTTAGATGGCGTTATGTATTTCCAAAACGTTGGTTTACTTTAATCAATCAAGCCAGCAGCATACCACCCTGCATACCACTACTGGCTTGCTTCTGAAGCTAAGCAGGGTTGGTCCTGGTCAGGCCCTGGATGGGAGACCAGATGCTGCTGGAAGTGGTCCATCTCCATTAACTACATCACACCTGTCCAGACCCACTAGAACACACCTCCATCTCCATTAACTACATCACACCTGTCCAGACCCACTAGAACACACCTCCATCTCCATCAACTACATCACACCTCCATCTCCATTAACTACATCACACCTGCCCAGACCCACTAGAACACACCTCCATCTCCATTAACTACATCACACCTGCCCAGACCCACTAGAACACACCTCCATCTCCATTAACTACATCACACCTGCCCAGACCCACTAGAACACACCTCCATCTCCATTAACTACATCACACCTGCCCAGACCCACTAGAACACACCTCCATCTCCATTAACTACATCACACATGTCCAGACCCACTAGAACACACCTTTATCTCCATTAACTACATCACACCTGCCCAGACCCACAAAACACACCTCCGTCTCCATTAACTACATCACACCTGCCCAGGCCCACTAGAACACACCTCCACCTCCATTAACTACATCACACCTGCCCAGACCAACTAGAACACACCTCCATCTCCATTAACTACATCACACCTGCCCAGACCCACTAGAACACACCATCTCCATTAACTACACCATACCTGCCCAGACCCACTAGAACACACCTCCATCACCATTAACTACATCATACCTGCCCAGACCCACTAGAACACACCTCCATCTCCATTAACTACATCACACCTGTCCAGACCCACTAGAACACACCTCCATCTCCATTAACTACATCACACCTGCCCAGACCCACTAGAACACACCTCCATCTCCATTAACTACATCACACCTGCCCAGACCCACTAGAACACACCTCCATCTCCATTTACATACATCTCACCTGCCCAGACCCACTAGAACACACCTCCATCTCCATTAACTACATCACACCTGCCCAGACCCACTAGAACACACCTCCATCTACATTAACTACATCACACCTGCCCAGACCCACTAGAACACACCTCCATCTCCATTAACTACATCACACCTGCCCAGACCCACTAGAACACACCTCCATCTCCATTAACTACATCACACCTGCCCAGACCCACTAGACCACACCTCCATCTCCATTAACTACATCACACCTGCCCAGACCCACTAGAACACACCTCCATCTCCATTAACTACGTCACACCTGCCCAGACCCACTAGAACACACCTCCATCTCCATTAACTACATCACACCTGCCCAGACCCACTAGAACACATCTCCATCTCCATTAACTACATCACACCTGCCCAGACCCACTAGAACACACCTCCATCTCCATTAACTACATCACACCTGCCCAGACCCACTAGAACACACCTCCACATCTCCATTAACTTCATTCCATCACCTTTTTTCAGTCAGATGCCAACTCACTTTCAACTTTTGGATAATAAAGCATTTGACCTTTCTATTGAATTAACAACAGAGGATTGGTTGATTTCCAGGTTTAATTAAGTATAATATTTAAGATGATTTATGAGAAATGTATCGTCCAACTCTGGGGTATCTCACTGCACCCTCAAATGTCATGTTTTGAAATATACAGACAGACGGATTAAAAGTAATTTTACATTGTATAACTGTACTTCTGACAGCCAACTTTCTAACTCCGCCCGTAACTTTATGACATCATAACATTCCCAGAAGGATTATTGAGTCATTGTTAGTTTTACACTGAAGACATGACTCTGCCGTTGTGCTGTAGAATTTGTGAATTTTGTCTCTTGTATAATAAGGGACTATCATTTGTCCCAACATCACAGGCCACAGACTTTGATGCTGTTAAAGACTTCCAAAAGTGTTTCCACAATTTAAGATCAACTGAGTTTTTTAAATGGAGTTTCTCCCTGTGCACCTGCCAATGTGAATCCTTTGAACGAGACAAGTTACCAGACAGGACATATTGCTAATGTTCTTCCCATTAATAACCTCAATGACAATTAACTTGTGGGCGGTTGTGGTGATGACGTCCTATTCGATAACGTCGTCCATCAGGATTCCCCCCAAAAAAGAAGACGCTCTGGATTGATCACTGGAGTCAGATGTGAAGGAGGAGGTTGATCACCAGGAGTCAGATGTGAAGGAGGAGGTTGATCATCAGGAGTCAGATGTGAAGGAGGAGGTTGACCATCAGGAGTCAGATGTGAAGGAGGAGGTTGATCATCAGGAGTCAGATGTGAAGGAGGAGGTTGATAATCAGGAGTCAGATGTGAAGGAGGAGGTTGATCATCAGGAGTCAGATGTGAAGGAGGAGGTTGACCATCAGGAGTCAGATGTGAAGGAGGAGGTTGATCATCAGGAGTCAGATGTGAAGGAGGAGGTTGATCATCAGGAGTCAGATGTGAAAGAGGAGGTTGATCATTAGGAGTCAGATGTGAAGGAGGAGGTTGATCATCAGGAGTCAGATGTGAAGGAGGAGGTTGATCATCAGGAGTCAGATGTGAAGGAGGAGGTTGATCATCAGGAGTCAGATGTGAAGGAGGAGGTTGATCGTCAGGAATCAGATGTGAAGGAGGAGGTTGATCATCAGGTGTCAGATGTGAAGGAGGAGGTTGATCATCAGTGAACCTCTAGGATTGTGGCTGGGCTGGCGTTTCCACTTCCAGCTTGGTCATATATTTGGGCTGGGCTGGCGTTTTATGTATTGTTACACCATGTTGGAGCAGTATAGACCTAGTCTGTTCATTATATACATCTACATGATGTATTGTTACACCATGGAATACCTAGGATAAAGCAATCCTTCTGCCCCCCCCCCCCCTTAAAAGATCTGATGCACTATTGTAAAGTGGCTGTTCCACTGGATGTCATAAGGTGAATGCACCAATTTGTAAGTCGCTCTGGATAAGAGCGTCTGCTAAATGACTTAAATGTTAAATGTAAATGTAGGAGCAGTATAGACCTAGTCTGTTCATTATATACATCTACATGATGTATTGTTATACCAAGTAGGAGCAGTATGGACCTAGTCTGTTCATTATATACATCTACATGATGTATTGTTACACCATGTAGGAGCAGTATAGAACTAGTCTGTTCATTATATACATCTTCATTATGTATTGTTACACCATGTAGGAGCAGTATAGACCTAGTCTGTTCATTATATACATCTACATGATGTATTGTTACACAATGTAGGAGCAGTATGGACCTAGTCTGTTCATTATATACATCTACATGATGTATTGTTACACCATGTAGGAGCAGTATGGACCTACAGTAGCTTGCTAATTATTTAGATTTAGTTTGACTTAATGAAACTGCCTTTAATATGCCGTGGTAAACATTTTTTATTCTCACTAATCAATCAACACATTCCTGTCTTTGTATATCTCAATATAATGGTATTATTTAATTAAATCCATTTACAATAATCTTTGTCTGAAAATAAAATATTTCTCTTAACTGCGTTTCCCCTCCAGTCAGCAGACGGCGATGTGCGTCTTTCAGGCGACGCTGCCAGCGTGACGTATAATCTAGTGGACGGTTCTTCATAAACAGCTCGTCAACCACCTCGGTAGCTTGCTAGCCAACATAGCCGAACGATTCAAGCTATTTATACGCTTTCGGTGTATATTAGCTGCTGTGTTTTCGACACACTTAGGTCGTATCTACTTGTTAACCAATTTAATATTACGTTATTTTGTATTAGTCAGCTATAGTATCTGGCTGGTTAAGTTAGCACTAGCCTAGTCGCTAATGATAGCTAGCTAGCTAACATCCCCGAACATGAGCTCCATAAACTTCTCCCCTCCTGTTAAAGAAGAGGAGGTCTGCTGGACGGAGAAAGAAGCTCTGTGGCTGAACATTGTCGTGAAAGAGGAGAAGGAAGAAGAGGATATCACAGTAAAACAAGAAGTAGAGGGTGAGGCTGTTACAGTGAAAGAGGAAGACGTTTCAGTGAAAGAAGAGGAGGACGCGTTCAGAGTTAAAGAGGAGGAAGATGAGAAAGAGGAGGATGTAGTTTTTGGTGTGAAAGAGGAGGGGGAGGTTACTGTCACATTGGAGGAAGAAGAGGAGGTTGGAGATCTGTTTAACCCCAGTAAGTACCGTCTCTGCAGTTGTTGAACCAATATGCAGTAAAGGGGTTCTACACTGTAATGTTGTTCTGTAGGAATGGCTGAAACTTCACTGTAACGTGTAGAACATCAAGAGTGGACCATCAACAAAACGTTAACAATTGATCAAATGCATCCAATGACAATGCCTGAAATACTGTAGTCCTCAATATCTCCTATTAGATTAGCCCAATATGTAGTCTTAAAGGGGCAATCAGCAGTTGTTACATCCATTTTGGGACTTATACATTAATGATATGTACCCATTGTTTCTTGAAGAAATCACTTATAAATGCCTCATGAGCTTAGTTCAACTGTCGTACCCCATCAGAACCCAAAATATGAGCTTTTTTTTACTCCAATGTTTGTCAGTAAATATAAACAAACACGGTATATCCCCAAAACATGGTTAACTAGAATGTTGATATCATGGATGGTTGCATTTCTCCAGCCCCATCCCTCAGCTTTTTACCGAAACAGGCAGGGAGTACGCTTTGTTATTGTTTCTACTGCTGATTGCTGCCCCCGTTACTCCTCAAGGTCCAAGGACTGTATGTTATTTTCAGAGGTAGACTGGCTCTGGCAGCTAAAATAGTCAAATATTCCATCTAAATGTGAATCGATTCTCAACGGGCAGGGAGTACGCTTTGTTATTGTTTCTACTGCTGATTCTCTGCCCCCGTTACTCCTCAAAATAATTTCACATAATACTTTCATATCACATAACAATTATTTCACACAATACTTTAATATCACATCTAAATAGGTAACCAGTCTGTATAGATAGATAGCTAAGTGAATTAAATATCATCAGCTGTCTAACTTCATATTAGCTAGCTATCTTGATGTATTTATCACTGTAAAAAACAAACTCCAAATGCTTTTGTAGGTAGCTAGCTAACAGCCATGGAGGGTGAAAGGATAGCAGCCCCAACTGTCAGTGAGAGAGGAGGCTATTCTGGATAGGGCAGGTACTTTTGTGTAGTTCCTGTCCCTAGAAGTGAGGACGGAGATAATAGTAACATAATATTCAGTGTGGTGTAATTTGACTAATGAAGTGTGTTTCTTGTGAGGTTTTCTGTCCTCAGATAAAGAGCGCTATGAAAGCCAGTCTACATATGAAGAGGACCCAATGAAGAGCAGTGGTTCTCAGTCCTGGGGACTCAGAGGCACATTGTTGTTTTTGCCTCAGCACTGCACAGCTGATTCAAATGGTCAACTCATCATCAAGCTTCAAGTGGTATTTATGTATTCATTTGTGATGTCATCCTTGATATGATCCTGTTATTGTCACATGCTACACATGTACATATGTGTGCCCATGCATCTATCAATCCAATGTTATCATGATTTGTTATCAGGGATATTATACTTTAGTAATCCACAATGACCTGGTGATGTAAAAGTCTAATAATTACATTGTCTTCCATATTGCTACAGATACCTTGTAACTGGAGATTCCTTCAAAACGATTGCCTACAGTTACCGTGTAGGGCACTGCAAGGTTGGGTGACCAGGGTCATCTGGGACTGCCTCCTGGAGGAATTCAGGTGTGTGAAGGCTACCTGTGTCCTGCGTAACTTCATGAGGATGGACACGAGGACCAGGAGGGGATCTGCAGCTCGCCCCCGTGTCCCAGAGGAGGAGTCTGCTGCTCTGCAGGATGTTTCAAGGATGGGGTCCAACAACGCAGCAAGAGAGGCAATCCGTGTGCAGGAGATCTTCACCTCCTACTTCTTCAAAGAGGGTGCTGTTCCCTGGCAACACCATAGACTACACTATGCACAACCAAAGGCTCTTTTAAGAGGGTGCTGTTCCCTGTCAACACCATAGACTACACTATGCACAACCAAAGGCTCTTTTAAGAGGGTGCTGTTCCCTGGCAACACCATAGACTACACTATGCACAACCAAAGGCTCTTTTAAGAGGGTGCTGTTCCCTGGCAACACCATAGACTACACTATGCACAACCAAAGACTCTTTTAAGAGGGTGCTGTTCCCTGGCAACACCATAGACTACACTATGCACAACCAAAGGCTCTTTTAAGGGGGTGCTGTTCCCTGGCAACACCATAGACTACACTATGCTCAACCAAAGGCTCATTTAAGAGGGTGCTGTTCCCTGGCAACACCATAGACTACACCAAGCACAACCAAAGGCTCTGTTAAGAGCCATTCACATTGCAATAAGAGTATTCTTCCATTTACTTAGCTATGTCAACTGCAGTTATTCAATTCATAGTTTCTCTCCCTTTGATTTCTACTTCTCAGGTGAGGGTGCTGTTTAGGTAAGGGTCTGATGTCTGTGCAAAAATAAAACAGGCTGATTTAAATCACTCATATTGAAAAAATGTAGAACAATTAGACACCCTATAACCCACACCTACACACTCATGTATCAATCTGATTGATGGATTGTGTTGTGCAGTAAGCAGGCTCAGGTGTATAACTGTGGCTCCTTCCACCTTCAAGGAATAGGCAAGAGGGCCAACCATGGAGAATAGTAAGACACTTCATTATTTCTATAACTACGCTATATTGTTTGTCCTCGTGGGTCCGTTCATGTTTTTCAGCATAAAGTACTCTGCAGCCACTTAGTGTGGTGTGGACACCAGGTGAGGCCACACACAGATTCCTGTTGAACACTGTGGCTTTAACTACCTTATTTTCTCAATAACAGTCTCTCTCCTTCACTTCATCCCTCTCTCCCCTTCTCCCTAAGTCCTCTAGGTTATATCAGCTGTGTCGGTGAACCCCTCCTGCATCTGAACTGGCTACATAGAGGGCACAGCATGATCAGAGGTGAGAGGTCACTTGGTCAGGTCAACAGGAAGTATTATTAAAGAGATGCTTTACATTGAAATACAGAGAGATGCAGTAGTCCCAGAGTTAATGATCCCAGGTCAGTTTATATTATACAGGAAGTATTATTAAAGAGATGCTTTACATTGAAATACAGATAGATGCAGTAGTCCCAGAGTTAATGATCCCAGGTCAGTTTTGCATTTCACCTCCTGATTGATGACTAACAATGTTAGAATAAAAAATAAAAACACAAGGCTTAAACATGCTCTCTCTCTCCATCTGTCTCTCGTCTGCAGATATGTTTTGATGTGAGAGGATGCCAACCCCTAGTCCCATCATCGCCACCTCACCTGCTTTTAAAATAACCTTTGGGCCGACTAGAGACACTATTATGTAATTGTGATGAACTGAGAGAATATTTATGTAGCACTGTGATTCATTAATCATGTGCTGCCTTCCCTGCTCCTATCTGCTTACCTCTTTCCCTTTCTGTCTTTTACACCTCTCTCTCCACCTCCTCTTTCTTCCTCTGTTTTTATAATGCACAACAGATGTGCATTGAAGGACAGATTGAACCTGTATTTGTAACACTTGGATAATGAGCTTTTCAATAAAGCGTTTCACATCTAAGGTCTTCGAAAGCCAAGTCAACAAACAGATCACTGACCATCTCGAATCCCACCGTACCTTCTCCGCTGTGCAATCCGGTTTCCGAGCCGGTCACGGGTGCACCTCAGCCACGCTCAAGGTACTAAACGATGTCATAACCGCCATCGATAAAAGACATTACTGTGCAGCCGTCTTCATCGACCTGGCCAAGGCTTTTGACTCTGTCAATCACCATATTCTTATCGGCAGACTCAGTAGCCTTGGTTTTTCTAATGACTGCCTTGCCTGGTTCACCAACTACTTTGCAGACAGAGTTCAGTGTGTCAAATCGGAGGGCATGTTGTCCGGTCCTCTGGCAGTCTCTATGGGGGTACCACAGGGTTCAATTCTCGGGCCGACTCTCTGTATATATCAATGATGTAACTCTTGCTGTGGGTGTTTCTCTGATCCATCTCTACGCAGCCGACACCATTCTGTATACATCTGGCCCTTCTTTGGACACTGTGTTAACAAACCTCCATACGAGCTTCAACGCCATACAACACTCCTTCCGTGGCCTCCAACTGCTCTTATATGCTAGTAAAACTAAATGCATGCTCTTCAACCGATCGCTGCCCGCATCCGCCCGACTAGCATCACTACTCTGGATGGTTCTAACTTAGAATATGTGGACAACTACAATTACCTAGGTGTCTGGTTAGACTGCAAACTCTCCTTCCAGACTCATATCAAACATCTCCAATCCAAAATCAAATCTAGAGTCGGCTTTCTATTCCGCAACAAAGCCTCCTTCACTCACGCAGCCAAACTCACCCTAGTAAAACTGACTATCCTACCGATCCTCGACTTCGGCGATGTCATCTACAAAATAGCTTCCAATACTCTACTCAGCAAACTGGATGCAGTTTATCACAGTGCCATCCGTTTTGTTACTAAAGCACCTTATACGACCCACCACTGCGACCTGTATGCCCTAGTCGGCTGGCCCTCGCTACATGTTCGTCGTCAGACCCACTGGCTCCAGGTCATCTACAAGGCTATGCTAGGTAAAGTGCCGCCTTATCTCAGTTCACTGGTTACGATGGCTACACCCACCCGTAGCACGCGCTCCAGCAGGTGTATCTCACTGATCATCCCTAAAGCCAAAACCTCATTTGGACGCCTTTCCTTCCAGTTCTCTGCTGTCTGCGACTGGAACGAATTGCAAAAATCTCTGAAGTTGGAGACTTTTATCTCCCTCAACAACTTTAAAAATCTGCTATCCGAGCAGCTAACCGATCGCTGCAGCTGTACATAGTCCATCTGTAAACTACCCACCCAATTTACCTACCTCACCCCCATACTGCTTTTATTTATTTACTTTTCTGCTCTTTTGCACACCAGTATCTCTTCTTGCACATGATCATCTGATGATTTATCACTCCAGTGTTAATCTGCTAAATTGTAATTACTCGATTTATTGCCTACCTCATGCCTTTTGCACACATTGTATATAGATTCTCTTTTTTCTACCATGTTATTGACTTGTTTATTGTTTACTCCATGTGTAACTGTGTTGTTGTCTGTTCACACTGCTATGCTTTATCTTGGCCAGGTCGCAGTTGCAAATGAGAACTTGTTCTCAACTAGCCTACCTGGTTAAATAAAGGTGAAATAAAAAACATTCTCTACTGGTTGAAATGAAGTGTAATGTGATGAAATACTCCACCTACCCTGTGTTTATCAGATCAATGCAGATGAAGGGCATTAGATGTTGAGATGAACCGGTGTTGGAGTATTTACATGATGCATAGGAAGTGTAGTGTTCTGTTTTTAACATTATATTTCTGTATATATGAATTAACTAGTTAAATCCTGTTTCTAGACTATTAGTTACAATGTGTAACCATTGATGTCCCAGGACCAAGATTGGTAAACACTGTTGAAGTGTATAATTGTAATTCATACATGCAGACAGCGTCATTCAAAGACTGGAATTTGATACTCCTGGTATTGGATGACTGAAAAATAATCTCAAAGACATTCATACCTAAACTGCACCTTTATTTGCCAAGGTAGAGTACATGATCAGTGAATATATTAAATGTACAGGCTACAATGTGGGGATCTCATGCATGGTAATAACTACATGTATATACGACTTGCATCCTTGGCACAACATGATATTATATTCTACTCAATCCATAGGCTTCATTAATGTCATTCAGACTGTTTTGAAGTTGATACAACTGGCTATGATAGCTGAGGTTCATAGCTAGGTTCTGAACTAATATGTATACCAAACGTTTGGGTCCATTCACACAGATCGGCTAGATAGCTAGCTACACATCCATGGGTATACAGGGATTTTAATCATCCACTGCACAATAAGCAAGAACATAGCTAGCTACGTGATTTCATCTTTCTGCATGGCAAATATCAGTAAGGCAAGCTTACAAAATTGTACATTGAATTTGCAGTAAAATCTTCAGCTAGCTAGATTCTATACATCCACTGTTTCACAAATCAACCGCATGGTTTTCTGGTTGTTTCAGGAGTCCCTAAAACAACCAGAATTACAATTTCATACTCATGTCACAACACCCATAAAGCTAGTGTTAGCTAGTCAGCTAGCTGGCTAATGTTAGCTAGTCAGCTAGCTGGCTAATGTTAGCTAGTCAGCTAGCTGGCTAAATCGCGATTTTCATAAATTAACTTTATGATAAAAAAATGCATAATCGTTTGTCTCTACATGAACTAACATTCCTGTCAACTGTACATGTTTTTTGCATGATTCGTTATGACGTTATAATCCCTTACATTTGCTTCCATCCTAGTATTTCTGTCCGCCATCTTTGATACACTTCAGTTCTGTGTAGGGGTACCCCTCTCTCCTAGTATTTCTGTCCGCCATCTTTGATACACTTCAGTTCTGTGTAGGGGTACCCCTCTCTCCTAGTATTTATGTCCGCCATCTTTGATACACTTCAGTTCTGTGTAGGGGTACCCCTCTCTCCTAGTATTTATGTCCGCCATCTTTGATACACTTCAGCTCTGTGTAGGGGTACCCCTGTCTCCTAGTATTTCTGTCCGCCATCTTTGCTGAAGAAAGTGTAACAGTCACTAGCGCAGCAGCAGCCTCCCCCGGTCCTAGTGCCGGCCCGGTAAGATGTTTAAGATGCGATGGAACGGTTGACGAAATAAGAAATCGCAGAAAAAATATATTGACTGATATTGATTTATTTAGTTTAAAATTAATATTTTAGGACTAGCCAATTCCCTGATTCCTACCCTTTAATTTTTTGTCTGAAAATTAAATGTACATTTTACTCAATTGTGTTGCCCACTCCATTTAGCAGATGGCGGTCTGCGACTTTAAGGTAATGCTGCTACTGTGACGTATAATCTAGTGGACGGAACGCCTCTTTCAACAGCAGCAACAGACAGTCAGCCACCTCTGTAGCTTGCTAGACAAGATAGATCAACCAATAAAGCTCTGTAGACGCTTTAGTGTATATTTGCCACTGTATTTTAAATCCACTTCTGTCGCCTAGTTAGTTATCCGTTTTAATTTCATATTTACGGTATTGTTTTTATTATTCATCTAGCGGGCTGGTTAAGTTAGCATTAGCCTAGCTAGCTAACATCTCCAACCATGAGGTCACTAAGCTACTCTCTTAATGAAGAGGAGGTCTGCTGGACGGAGAAAGAAGCTCTCGTCAAAGAGGAGGAGGAAGAGAAGGATATCACAGTAAAACAAGAAGCAGAGGGTGAGGCTGTTACAGTGAAAGAAGAAGAGAAAGACGTTTCAGTGAAAGAAGAGGAAGACGCGTTCAGATTGAAAGAGGAAGAGGATGTTACAGTAAAAGAAGAGGAGGAAGAGAAAGAGGAGGGTGCAGTTTTTGGAGTGAAGGAGGAGGAGAGGGAGATGACTGTCACATTGAAAAAGGAGATGGAAGAAGAGGAGGAAACTGGATTTCTGGACTCGGTTTCCCAAACGCATCTTAAGGCATCCGATGGTTCTAACGATGAACGGGCCCTGGTTAACACAAGTAAGTACTGCCTTAAAAACAGAGGCACAAACTCTGCAGTTGTTGAACTTTTTTATTTAACCAGGTGGCTATGATGTCATAATGATAGTTTAACCAGGTGACCATGATGTCATAATGATAGTTTAACCAGGTGACCATGATGTCATAATGATAGTTTAACCAGGTGACCATGATGTCATAATGATAGTTTAACCAGGTGGCCATGATGTCATAATGATAGTTTAACCAGGTGACCATGATGTCATAATGATAGTTTAACCAGGTAGGCCAGTTGAGAACAAGTTCTCATTTACAACTGCGACCTGGCCAAGATAAAGCAAAGCAGTGTGACACAGATAACAACATAGAGTTACACATGGAATAACATGGAATAAACAATAAACAAGCCAATAACACAATAAACAAGTCAATGACACAGTAGAAAAAAAGAAATTCTATATATAGTGTGTGCAAAAGGCATGAGGAGGTAGGCAATGAATAGTCCATAGTAGCGAAGAATTACAATTTAGCAGATTAACACTGGAGTGATAAATGAGCAGATGATGATGTGCAAGTAGAGATACTGGTGTGCAAAAGAGCAGAAAAGTACATGTACAGCTGCAGCGATCGATTAGCTGCTCAGATAGCTGATGTTTAAAGTTGGTGAGGGAAATATAAGTCTCCAGCTTCAGCGAATTTTGAAATTCGCTCCAGTCACTGGAAGGATGTGTGGTGTTAAAGGGGAAATCTGCAATTACCACATCCATATTTAGATTTAAATTATTTATTTATAGCCATCGATTCTTGAAGAATATAACACATGCCTCATGAGCTTAGTTCAACTGTTGTACCCCATCAGAACCCAGAATAAGCTTTTTTTACTTCAATGTATAGAAACAATGTAAATCAACACTGTATAGCCTCAACATGGTTAAAACTATAATGTTGATATCATGGATGGTCAGTCCTTTCATCCATAGGTCTGTCTATGAATTTGAAAGTAGTTACATTTCTCCAGCCCCATCCATCATCTTATAAGCAAAACAGTGGTGGAATTACAGCTTTGTTATTGGTTGATTGATTGTTGTGTGGATTTTTTAAAGGGACAACTTAGTATTTAAACAGCAACAAAATGGCTGCCCAGAGACTTGGTTTGGTAAACAGGTGAGGGATGGGGGCTGGAGAAATGAAACCATGCTCAAATTCATAGAGAAAGCTATTGTATCAACCGTAATCCAACACCTAGCGACCTCGTCAAGAAGTTCAGACATCTTGGCGTAACAGTTATAAGATGTTGGCTTGACAGTCACTGGACCCAGGTTTGAGTCCAGCTCAGGGCTACCCCCTGAATTCACTACACTATGAATACAAGGACTGGCCATGCATGATGTCATAATGATAGTTTAACCAGGTTTCTAGGATATATAGTATATTCTATAATTCATCCATGATGTCATAGTGATAGTTTAACCAGGTTTCTAGGCTATATAGTATATTCTAGAATTCATCCATGATGTCATAGTGATAGTTTAACCAGGTTTCTAGGATATATAGTATATTCTAGAATTCATCCATGAGGTCAAAATTATAGTTTAACCAGGTTTCTAGGATATATGGTATATTCTAGAATTCATCCATGATGTCATAATGATAGTTTAACCAGGTTTCGAGGCTATATAGTATATTCTAGAATTGCCAGTGTAGATTTCATGTGGGGGTCAAATTGTTAGAGCTGTTGATAAGTCATTGTATAATATTCAGCCAATTTATTTTCATGCCATTACATCAATACAGCCCATCCAGAAGAGAAGAAACTCTTCCTGAACCACCACCTCTTGCTGTCCTTCATAAATTCTGTCGTTGCTGGTAATCGGCTACACAAGCAGTCGGCAACCTACATTTGGAGTGCAAATGTATCTTACCATTTCTACTGATCTGGTGACAGTTTTGATTTTCATATGTTCATTTTACTGGAACAGTTTCATTTAATTTATAATAGTATCTCAATCATTGTCTGTGATTAATCTACATTCTATCTAAATGAAAATTATACAAATCTAAAAGTAACTTTTATTGCCATTGCCACCTATGTAAAAACTAGTCTACATAAAGCCAACAAATAAAAACATTGCAAATAAATGTCCTATAAATCGCATGGCCTGTCTAAAACGAACTTGAAACATTGTATAAAATATTCTGGGCCCTCAGTTTCCCGTGCCTGTGAGTGTTCTCGACCGACACAGCTGTAGGCTATTTGTGAAAGGGATAAGAAGTAATCAAAATTTTCCTTTTTGTGGTTATCGAAAGGAATAGAGATGGAAATATTTTTCAAATACTTTGAGGAGTTATTCTCATTTGCAATTGGTTTTGATTAGACTTTGTTTACTTGCTGTTTGAGGTGAGAAAAAAATGTGCTTCGAGAGGCTCCACAACTCATTAGTGGTGCAGACAATCAGAAAAACTATCAGACATCCCCAAATGGGCTCATTTATGGATCTACATTTGTGCTCAGGCCAGGTAGACTGGTAGATATGTGTAACCAGGTAGACTAGTCCTACTTCTATATGCGTAGTCAGGTATACTAGTCCTTCTATATGTGTAACCAGGTAGACTAGTTCTACTTCTATATGCGTAATCAGGTAGACTAGTCCTACTTCTATATGTGTAACCAGGTAGACTAGTCCTACTTCTATATGCGTAATCAGGTATACTAGTCCTTCTATATGTGTAACCAGGTAGACTAGTTCTACTTCTATTTGTGTTGTTGGGTAGACTAGTCCTACTTCTATATGTGTAACCAGGTATACTAGTCCTTCTATATGTGTAACCAGGTAGACTAGTTCTACTTCTATTTGTGTTGTTGGGTAGACTGGTTCTACTTCTATATGTGTAACCAGGTAGACTAGTCCTACTTCTATATGTGTAACCAGGTAGACTAGTCCTACTTCTATATGTGTAACCAGGTAGACTAGTCCTACTTCTATATGTGTAACCAGGTAGACTAGTCCTACTTCTATATGTGTAACCAGGTAGACTAGTCCTACTTCTATATGTGTAACCAGGTAGACTAGTCCTACTTCTATATGTGTAACCAGGTAGACTAGTCCTAACTCTATATGTGTAACCAGGTAGACTAGTTCTACTTCTATATGTGTAACCAGGTAGACTAGTCCTACTTCTATATGTGTAACCAGGTAGACTAGTCCTACTTCTATATGTGTAATCAGGTAGACTAGTCCTACTTCTATTTGTGTTGTTGGGTAGACTAGTCCTACTTCTATATGTGTAACCAGGTAGACTAGTCCTACTTCTATATGCGTAACCAGGTAGACTAGTCCTACTTCTATTTGTGTAACCAGGTAGACTAGTCCTACTTCTATATGCGTAACCAGGTAGACTAGTCCTACTTCTATATGTGTAACCAGGTAGACTAGTCCTACTTCTATATGCGTAACCAGGTAGACTAGTCCTACTTCTATTTGTGTTGTTGGGTAGACTAGTCCTACTTCTATGTGTGTAACCAGGTAGACTAGTCCTACTTCTATATGTGTAACCAGGTAGACTAGTTCTACTTCTATATGTGTAACCAGGTAGACTAGTCCTACTTCTATATGTGTAACCAGGTAGACTAGTTCTACTTCTATATGTGTAACCAGGTAGACTAGTCCTACTTCTATGTGTGTAACCAGGTAGACTAGTTCTACTTCTATTTGTGTTGTTGGGTAGACTAGTCCTACTTCTATGTGTGTAACCAGGTAGACTAGTTCTACTTCTATTTGTGTTGTTGGGTAGACTAGTCCTACTTCTATATGCGTAATCAGGTAGACTAGTCCTACTTCTATATGTGTAACCAGGTAGACTAGTCCTACTTCCATATGTGTAACCAGGTAGACTAGTCCTACTTCTATATGTGTAACCAGGTAGACTAGTCCTAGTTCTATATGTGTAACCAGGTAGACTAGTCCTACTTCTATATGTGTAATCAGGTAGACTAGTCCTACTACTATATGTGTAACCAGGTAGACCAGTCCTACTTCCATATGTGTAACCAGGTAGACTAGTCCTACTTCTATATGTGTAACCAGGTAGACTAGTCCTACCTCTATATGTGTAACCAGTTAGACTAGTCCTACTTCCATATGTGTAACCAGGTAGACTAGTCCTACTTCTATATGTGTAACCAGGTAGACTAGTCCTACCTCTATATGTGTAATCAGGTGTACGTCCTTACTCAACAATGACAGGAGTGTTTCAAACAAAAGACAATGAATAAATTGACAAAACTGACGCATCTTGCAGGGTCAGGTCTGGGTGGTCTGCCAGGGGCCGTTTCATTTAGTATCCGTTTGGGTCGGCATGGGGAATTATTGTATTTCCCCATAGTATGTTGTACCGAAATCGACTGAAAGGGAGTGTACCTTTATGACTATAATTACTGTTCCCTGAAGGAGGGAAACGAGGTACAACACCTGTTTGTCCCCGCCCCTTCCTGGGTCGATGAAGGGCGGTATTAAATTGAATATGACCTAAGGCTCGTTTTTCTGTGTTTATTATACTTAAGTCTATGATTTGATATTTGATAGAGCAGTCTGACTGAGCGGTGGTAGGCAGCAGCAGGCTCGTAAGCATTCATTCAAACAGCACTTTCCTGCGTTTGCCAGCAGCTCTTCGCAATTCTTGAAGCACAGTTCTGTTCATGACTTCAAGCCTATCAACTCCCAAGATTAGGCTGGCAATACTATAGTGCCTATGAGAACATTCGGGGTGGCAGGGTAGCCTAGTGGTTAGAGCGTTGGACGAGTAACCGAAAGGTTGCAAGTTCAAATCCCCAAGCTGACAAGGTACAAATCTGTCGTTCTACCCCTAAACAGGCAGTTAACCCACTGTTCCTAGGCTGTCATTGAAAATACGAATTTGTTCTTAACTGACTTGCCTAGTAAAATAAAGGTACAAAAATATATTAAATACAAATGTTAATTAAATACAAATGGTATTGAGAGAAATAGTTATATGTTAAAAGCTTTTTTTTACGTAAGTGTTTTTTTAAAGTGTTGTTGTTAGGTGAAGTTATGGGTCCTACAGTAGGTCTATTTTGTTGTTATGGGTCCTACAGTAGGTCTATGTTGTTGTTATGGGTCCTACAGTAGGTCTATTTTGTTGTTAGGTGAAGTTATGGGTCCTACAGTAGGTCTATGTTGTTGTTAGGTGAAGTTATGGGTCCTACAGTAGGTCTATGTTATTGTTAGGTGAAGTTATGGGTCCTACAGTAGGTTTATGTTGTTGTTAGGTGAAGTTATGGGTCCTACAGTAGGTCTGTGTTGTTGTTAGGTGAAGTTATGGGTCCTACATTAGGTCTATGTTGTTGTTAGGTGAAGTTATGGGTCCTACAGTAGGTCTGTGCTGTTGTTATGGGTCCTACAGTAGGTCTATGCTGTTGTTATGGGTCCTACAGTAGGTCTATGTTATTGTTAGGTGAAGTTATGGGTCCTACAGTAGGTCTATGCTGTTGTTATGGGTCCTACAGTAGGTCTATGTTATTGTTATGGGTCCTACAGTAGGTCTATGTTATTGTTAGGTGAAGTTATGGCTCCTACAGTAGGTCTATGTTATTGTTAGGTGAAGTTATGGGTCCTACAGTAGGTCTATGTTATTGTTATGTTAAGTTATAGGTCCTACAGTAGGTCTATGTTGTTGTTAGGTGAAGTTATGGGTCCTACAGTAGGTCTATGCTGTTGTTATGGGTCCTACAGTAGGTCTATGCTGTTGTTATGGGTCCTACAGTAGGTCTATGCTGTTGTTATGGGTCCTACAGTAGGTCTATGTTATTGTTAGGTGAAGTTATGGGTCCTACAGTAGGTCTATGCTGTTGTTATGGGTCCTACAGTAGGTCTATGCTGTTGTTAGGTGAAGTTATGGCTCCTACAGTAGGTCTATGCTGTTGTTATGGGTCCTACAGTAGGTCTATGCTGTTGTTATGGGTCCTACAGTAGGTCTATGTTATTGTTAGGTGAAGTTATGGGTCCTACAGTAGGTCTATGCTGTTGTTATGGGTCCTACAGTAGGTCTATGCTGTTGTTAGGTGAAGTTATGGCTCCTACAGTAGGTCTATGCTGTTGTTATGGGTCCTACAGTAGGTCTATGTTGTTAGGTGAAGTTATGGGTCCTACAGTAGGTCTATGCTGTTGTTAGGTGAAGTTTTGGGTCCTACAGTAGGTCTATGTTGTTGTTAGGTGAAGTTATGGGTCCTTCAGTAGGTCTATGTTGTTGTTAGGTGAAGTTATGGGTCCTACAGTAGGTCTATGTTATTGTTAGGTGAAGTTATGGGCCCTACAGTAGGTCTATGTTGTTAGGTGAAGTTATGGGTCCTACAGTAGGTCTATGTTGTTGTTAGGTGACGTTATGGGTCCTACAGTAGGTCTATGTTATTGTTAGGTGAAGTTATGGGTCCTACAGTAGGTCTATGTTGTTAGGTGAAGTTATGGGTCCTACAGTAGGTCTATGTTGTTGTTATGGGTCCTACAGTAGGTCTATGTTGTTAGGTGAAGTTATGGGTCCTACAGTAGGTCTATGTTATTGTTAGGTGAAGTTATGGGTCCTACAGTAGGTCTATGTTGTTGTTAGGTGAAGTTATGGGTCCTACAGTAGGTCTATGTTGTTGTTATGGGTCCTACAGTAGGTCTATGTTATTGTTATGGGTCCTACAGTAGGTCTATGTTATTGTTATGGGTCCTACAGTAGGTCTATGTTGTTGTTAGGTGAAGTTATGGGTCCTACAGTAGGTCTATGTTGTTGTTAGGTGAAGTTATGGGTCCTACAGTAGGTCTATGTTGTTGTTAGGTGATGTTATGGGTCCTACAGTAGGTCTATGTTGTTGTTATGGGTCCTACAGTAGGTCTATGTTGTTGTTATGGGTCCTACAGTAGGTCTATGTTGTTGTTATGTGAAGTTATGGGTCCTACAGTAGGTCTATGTTGTTGTTAGGTGAAGTTATGGGTCCTACAGTAGATCAATGTTGTTATCAGGTGAAGTTATGTGTCCTACAGTAGGTCTATATTTGTAGTTAGGTGAAGTTATGGGTCCTACAGTAGGTCTATGTTGTTGTTAGGTGAAGTTATAGGTCCTACAGTAGGTCTATGTTGTTGTTAGGTGAAGTTGTGGGCCAATTTGTTAAACACTTAATGTACAAACCCTCAGTTTCACGCTGATGGCAAAGCTAGCTAAAGAGCATTTTACTGGTTGAAGTGTTTTATAAGTATAAAGCAGTTGATTTGCGGCAATAACACAAACATATTAAGCAGGAGTTTCAAACGAGTGTTACAGTTATTATCCAAAAGTAGTGTGAAATGCACTCATAAGAAACCTGTAAATGGAGGCTATTTTTGCTGTCAGCCTATGAGAACTCCCCTGATTTTTCCCCCATAGTGGTGAATTAGTAACTAGCGACACATAGCTTAATGTGAGTTTCCTTGAGTAACACTCCTGATCTTGCGCTGTAATATTCAGAATACATTGTGGAAAACTAAAATCTTTGTTCACCATTTTTGTTCCAGGCAGATATATTACATCCATAACTAGCGGTTTCTGCAATCAAATTGTGTGGGCATCGCCCTCGTGCTGCAATTTTAGCACAGAACACAGAAAGGGGCCTTTTTTGGAGACCAAAGGTCGTCTGGTCTGGCACACTGCTTAGGTCTTGACTGTGTTGAGTCTTGACTGATAATTGTAAAATAATTTAACAGACATCAATTGTTGTACAACTGCATGGGCATGCTCTGGGCATTACCTTTTACCTCAAATAAACCGTGGATTTCTGCTTTTGTGGGCCTTTAACCGTCTGACTTTGTTGTTCACACAGGAGAGATACGGGACTATCGTGGATCCTCTGGGGAGCCTCAACAACAACATGAGGCTGAAGAGGCAGAGAAGAGTCTCTCCACATCAGAACACCTCAAGAAACACCAGTGGAGACCCACAGGGAAGAAATCTCACCACTGCTCTGACTGTGGGAAGAGATTCACCTCATCAGGCATTAAAATTCATCAGAGAATCCACACAGGAGAGAAAGCTTATATCTGTGGTCAATGTGGGAAGAGATTCACCTCATCAGTAAAACTTAAAATACATCAAAGACATCACACACGAGAGAAACCATATGGCTGTGCTCAATGTGGGAAGAGTTTTACTACATCTAGCTATCTAAATATACACCAGAGAATACACACAGGAGAGAAACCTTATAGCTGTGGTCATTGTGGGAAGAGTTTTACTACATCTAGCAATCTGACATTACACCAGAGAACACACACAGGAGAGAAATCTTATAGCTGTGATCAATGTGGGAAGAGTTTTACTACATCTAGCTATCTAAATATACACCAGAGAATACACACAGGAGAGAAACCTTATAGCTGTGGTCAATGTGGGAAGAGTTTTACTACATCTAGCTATCTAAATACACACCAGAGAATACACACAGGAGAGAAACCTTATAGCTGTGATCAATGTGGGAAGAGTTTTAGTCGATCTGGCTATCTAACTAAACACCATAGAACACACACAGGAGAGAAACCTTATAGCTGTAGTCAATGTGGGAAGAGTTTTAGTCGATCTGACTATCTAACTATACACCATAGAACACACACAGGAGAGAAAAGATATAGCTGTGATCAATGTGGGAAGAGTTTTAGTCGATCTGGCTATCTAACTATACACCATAGAACACACACAGGAGAGAAACCATATAGCTGTGGTCAATGTGGGAAGAGTTTTTCCACTTCTAGAAATCTAACTATACACCATAGAACACACACAGGAGAGAAACCTTATAGCTGTGGTCAATGTGGGAAGAGTTTTTCTTCTTCTGGCTATCTAACTATACACCATAGAACACACACAGGAGAGAATCCGCGCTGTGATCAATGTGGGAAGAGTTTTTCTTCTTCTTGCTATCTAACTATACACCAGAGAACACACACAGGAGAGAAATCTTATAGCTGTGGTCAATGCGGGAAGAGTTTTAGTCAATCTGGCCATCTGACAGTTCACCAGAGAACACACACAGGAGAGAAAACGTATAGCTGTGGTCAATTTGGGAAGAGTTTTTCTTCTTCTGGCTATCTAACTATACACCAGAGAACACACACAGGAGAGAAATCTTATAGCTGTGGTCAATGTGGGAAGAGTTTTAGTCAATCTGGAGATCTGACAGTGCACCAGAGAACACACACAGAAGAGATTCTGCGCTGTGATCAATGTGGGAAGAGTTTTTCTACTTTTAGACATCTAACTATACACCAGAGAACACACACAGGAGAGAAACCTCTTAGCTGTGACCAGAGATAATCTGATAAAAGATCTCTGATCAAATATCAGAAAATGTGTATATGAAGGAGTTGTTTCATGATATCAATGAATTAATGTCACAATGTAGAATGTTTTAACATTGTAGTAGGAGTGTTTTAATGTCTCAATGTAGAATGTTTCAATATATAGTATATTAATATACTCTGCAGTCAGTCAGTCAGTCAGAATGTCACAATGTAGAACCCTAAACGTTTGCCCCCTTATAAATTGGTTTCAACATGATATGGATATTAGGCTCATTGGGGGAAATCCAGGCTCTGAATTAAAAGAGTATTATTTATGCGATTTAACACAAAGTGACTAACAAAAAAAGAGTTGTCCTCTAACCAGTGATGTACACATTATTTCCAGAATCAACTTATTTCAACATGATATCGATGAGTTATGACAAATAAGTGTTGTGTTCCTTTGTTTAGCTACCCCTAAATTTAAATGCATCACTCCAATATGTAGCTGACTGTCTTCTGCAGGTTGTCCTCTAACCAGTGAGCTAAAAGATATCTCCCATTTCCATGTTTTTCTTTTGTTGTTAGTTTCAACAGCACGTACAACCTGATTTCCCCCCTAATCGATATCAGTGATTTATTGCTACTTGTCAAAACAACAGCGTTTCTGGTGCTTGTGCAGTTTATAAGGAGATTGTTTTAACAAAAGACAATTATTGTGGCAGATGTTTGTGTATATACCACATGTTAGGTTTTCAATTTATCCCAAACTGTTTCTGCATATTGGTTATTGATTTGGACACGTTAAAACTGTGTTTTGACATTGGGCTATCCCTCCTAGCAAAATGTAATTGAAAAGCCGTTGAAAATAATACTATGCAACCAAATATTTCTTATTTACATTTCATGTAACATTTAGTAATGAAAATTATTCATGCAACCAACTGACAGTTTTTTGGGTACTATTATATTGACATTGTTGCCCTGTTTTTAGAATATCAGGGTTAATTCTCTCATGTGCCAAACCAAATGTACTAGAGCATGACATTGGGTACTGGGCCCCGATCCAACAACATGCCTATCGAGTGAACCCTGAAAAGAGAGAGAAGCTCCGTAGTGAGGTGGACGGTTACTACGGATATTGCAGGAGTTTCCTCTTGAAATCAGACATGTCTGTGGTGAGAACAACCTGGTTGCTGATTGTCTCAAGGGTGGGCAGTCAAAATGTTTTGTGTTTTGCGTTTAGCCAGTGCATTGCCATGGATCACAGTTTATTTTTACTGCACGTTTTTCCGTATTGGAGATGAGTTTTGTTTGGGCTCGTTTCAAGGGGACGAGAGTTCAAGAAGCTAGTGAGTTTTAGGAAGACGAGAGTTCTAGAAGCTAGTGAGTTTTAGGAAGACGAGTTCTAGAAGCGAAACTTTTTTTTCTTGTTTTTAATTGTTGACAGCCAGTAGAAACCATGTTTATATTGGTAAAGGTGAAGCATTGTAGTTGATTATAATGTGAAATGGAAGTTGTTTTCTGTTGGTGGTGCGCATTCTCTTAAGGTGTTAGTCTTTGGTTTTTCCATTTATGTTTTGAGGTTGGACTTTATCACGTCTAGCTTGTTAGCACGTAGGACGCACTGATTGGTGTCACCTCGTTAGTCAGTATGTGTTACACCTGTGCTGGCTTGTCCATCTCGTTAGTGGGAAGGTGTTTCACCTGAGCTGGTCCAGGTTCTATTTAAGAGTGTCTGGCCCAGTGTTCCAGTTGTCTTGATAGATGTGGAGAGTTAACACCTTTAGTTGCTCCACTTTTTTGGTTTGCTTCCTGTCTGTAAGTTTGGTGTGGGTTTTTCTTTTGTTTGCCTCATCTTGGGCAGATTTAGTGGGTCTCATGGTGGGTGTCTTTTATGTCCCAGTTGTTGTTACTAGTCAACTTTCAGTAGACACTGAGAGCAAAACTGCAACATTATGTTATAATACTTTTATTGCATCAAATGGTTGTTTTATGCAACAGAATAGAGGGTTCTTTGAACTATAGTGTCTGTGTTTTCTACTGAGGATGGGCCTCTGGGAGAAAACACTGACAGGAGATTTACAATGTCTTTTAGGGGATAAAACCTAAAGAGACCGCATTCCAGAGCATGAGTTAATGTTTCTGTTCTATATGGTACCAGGGAGAGATGACCCCAGGGCCAGACCCTGGTCTCTACACAAAGAGGACTGTTTTTACAGCAGATACTGTCTTCTGAGAATTATAAGTATCTTTCATACAAATCTTAACCTTGTGACCCGTTCTATACATCTGTTGTTCGCTATGTAGGTTGAAAGGGGTGCATCTTGGCTGTAAAAGACCTTTGTAGTTTTGTCCTGTGGGTCGACCAGCCATCATTATCGTAGAGCACTCAATTGATTCACTTTATATGTGTACGTTGTATTTACCTGCTTCCTTATTAATAAGTGAATAAAGATTTAGTTTAAGAATAACTCTGACTTGTGTGGTAAGTTTCTCTCCTCATTTGATATTAAAGAAGTTAACCACCACATTTGGCGATGGGGATGTGAATCTTCACTTGGTGACCGCTCCTGGTGACCTGGCTCCTGACGACCTGGCTCCTGACAACCTGGGTAAATGACCTGGCTCCTGACGACCTGGGTAAATGACCTGGCTCCTGACGACCTGGGTAAATGACCTGGCTCCTGACGACCTGGGTAAATGACCTGGCTCCTGACGACCTGGGTAAATGACCTGGCTCCTGACGACCTGGGTAAATGACCTGGCTCCTGACGACTTGGGTAAATGCCCTCAAACCTAGTTTTTAAAAAAAGAGGTGAGCGAAACATGCAAAGTGTAGTTTATATAAAAGTCTAGTAAGCTCTGAGTGTGTATTCCTGTGTGAGCGGGGCAACTTGGAGGTGTAGACAGGGCCGAGTCAGTGGAGGATGATTTGAGAGTCAGTCGACTCTCACTCTCTCACTAGATTAATTTCTGAGAACATCTGAAAAGATCATTTGTATGCTAATAGATTTCAGTTTGTATTGACTGCTATGTAGATTAAATGTACACTTCAAATGCAGCTGTCCTACAACATATCTGTACCTTCTTCTTGATCCCAATTGCATTGTGTCCATGTTCTGTCCTATAATAATTTCAAAGGAAGAGAAAATGTGTCAAGCAATTAAATATATATATTAAATAAATATTGAAAGATAAATGGCATTGACATACAATGTAATGTAAAATAGAAGAACATATTGGAGAAAGCACTAGCCAATACAGTATTGCCATACAGTAACAGTACTGCCATACAGGCCTAATATCACATTTCAAGATATCTTTGTACACAAATTGTTCAATATTTTATCATTATACAAAAGAGGTAGTCTAGACACTGTATTAATACCATTATGCATTTGAATCCCATCTACAGCTACCATCTAAGATATTAATTTCCCTCCACAAGGGGGCGTACATGTAACGTTTCCAAAATGGGATAGTATTGTCCATGTGACGTTTCCAAAATGGGATAGTATTGTCCATGTAACGTTTCCAAAATGGGATAGTATTGTCCATGTGACGTTTCCAAAATGGGATAGTATTGTCCATGTGACGTTTCCAAAATGGGACAGTATTGTACATGTAACGTTCCCAAAATGAGATAGTATTGTCCATGTAACGTCTCCAAAATGGGATAGTATTGTACATGTAACGTTTCCAAAATGAGATAGTATTGTACATGTAACGTTATGCCCCCTTGTGAGTTAATAGTATTGCATGCTGTAGCAGGCTATATAAAGAGGAAGACCTCCATTGACGATTCAGTTCGTTGTAACATCTCGTCTGGACAGGTCACCGTCCTTAGGTAGTTAGTTAGTTAACGTTAGCTAGTTCATTATCACAAAAGTGAGAACTACTCTAGATTGGAAACTTACGTTAATGAGTGTAAAGCCATGTTGGCTTTATGGAAACGATATACAATATATGGGAAAGAATATAGTTCAGGGAAATAATCCAAACCTAGTTGTGACTAGTTAGGACATAACGTTAGCTAGCTAGATAACGGTACTGTACTGTAGCTCATACAACGCCGACGGTCAAACCCGGCTTTCTAATATTTACAGTAATTAACTATAGTAACGTTATGGAAGCTATCCACAGAAAACCATCATTGTCTTCGTTATTCATTATTAGTATGTTATATTATTATTATATAAATGATTTCTAGATATATTCAGAGCCAGACATCAACCCAATTTAACCTTATTAACTGTTGTCGCATCCAAACTTGCCACCATCGTTTTCAGTTGTAATTGCGAAGTTCCCGGAAGAAGTCCAGCAACAACGGAGGTTCCTCGATGAACCCACCTTCTAACAAGTTCTTTGAAGAACCTTTTGGGATTGTTTTTCATTGACCAAGAACCCTACAGTTCTTAGGGGATCTTTTTTTACATTTCATTTTTACATACTGAGACAAGGATATCCCTACCGGCCAAACCCTCCCTAACCCGGACGACGCTATGCCAATTGTGCGTCGCCCCACGGACCTCCCGGTTGCGGCCGGCTGCGACAGAGCCTGGGCGCGAACCCAGCCCAGCCTGGGCGTGAACCCAGAGACTCTGGTGGCGCAGCTAGCACTGCGATGCAGTGCCTTAGACCACTGCGCCACCCGGGGGACCAACACCTGCAATATCGGTAGTAAATTTCCACCTCACTGCAGAGCTTCTCTCTCTTTTCAGGGTTCACTAGATAGGCATGTTGTTGGATCGGGGCCCAGTCCCCCAAAGTCAAGCATTTGGGTTAGCACATCTGAGAATGAATCCTGATATTCCAGAAGAAGGGTAACAACGTCAATATAATTGTACCCAAAAATGGTCAGCTGGTTGCATAAATAATTATGATTACTAAATATTACATAATTGTAAATATCAAAACCAAATGTACACCCTTTTGTTGATATGTATTGGCAATACTTCCCTTAAGGGTGAGGCATGGAATAATAAAACATGTATCTTTTGTCAGGCTGGATGTTTGAAATATGAGGTCATTTGAGTGATGCTTCTTCAGTAGTGGAATAAAGACAACTAGCATTTGAATGTGGTCAAGAAATACTGGATTGATGTCAGATTGTTAATCAAATTGATTAGTACAATTTATTATACTGCTTTCATGTGTGTATATACACAAACATCTGCAACAATTATCATATTACCAATATTTTTTTAAACAAGCAGCTTTTTCAACTCGTAGATAACAGCTAGCTACATTTTGAAGTGCTGAATTTTGATTAAAGTGGGTCACCAACACGGTAAGTGTAACACAGCTCTTTTTTTGTTAGTCAATTTTGGTTAAATAATACTCTTTCAATTCAGAGCCTGGATTTCCCCCTGAGGCTAATATCCATATCATGCTGCAATCAATTGAACAGGGCAAACGATAAGGTAGAACATCATTAAAATACTCCTACTACAATGTTAAAACATTCTACATTGTGACATCATTAAAATACTCATACTACAATGCTAAAACATTCTACATTGTGACATCATTAAAATACTCCTTCTACAATGTTAAAACATTCTACATTGTGACATCATTAAAATACTGCTTCTACAATGTTAAAACATTCTAAATTGTGACATTATTTCATTGATATCATGAAACAACTTCTTCATGTATGCATTTTCTGATGTTTGATCAGAGATCTTTTATCAGAGTATCTCTTGTCACATTGATCACAGCTATGAGGTTTCTCTCCTGTGTGTGTTCTCTGGTGTGAAGTCAGATGGCTTGATGTAGTATAACTCTTCCCACATTGATCACAGCTATAAGGTTTCTCTCCTGTGTGTGTTCTCTGGTGTGAAGTCAGAGAGCTAGATATAGTAAAACTCATCCCACATTGATCACAGCTATAAGGTTTCTCTCCTGTGTGTGTTCTCTGGTGTGAAGTCAGATTGCTTGATGTCGTAAAACTCTTCCCACATTGATCACAACTATGAGATTTCTCTCCTGTGTGTGTTCTCTGGTGTGAAGTCAGATTGCTTGTTGTCATAAAACTCTTCCCACATTGATCACAACTATGAGGTTTCTCTCCTCTGTGTGTTCTCTGGTGTGAAGTCAGATTGCTTAATGTAGTACATCTCTTCCCACATTGAGCACAGCTATAAGGTTTCTCTCCTGTGTGTATTCTCTGGTGTGATGTCAGCTGGCCAGATCTACCAAAACTCTTCCCACATTGACCACAGCTATAAGATTTCTCTCCTGTGTGTTTTCTCTGGTGTACAGTCAGAGAGTAAGATGTAGTACATCTCTTCCCACATTGACCACAGCTATAAGGTTTCTCTCCTGTGTGTATTCTCTGGTGTGATGTCAGCTGGCCAGATCCACCAAAACTCTTCCCACATTGATCACAACTATGAGATTTCTCTCCTGTGTGTGTTCTCTGGTGTGAAGTCAGATTGCTTGATGTAGTAAAACTATTCCCACATTGAGCACAGATATAAGGTTTCTCTCTGGTGTGATGTCAGCTGGCCAGATCTATCAAAACCCTTCCCACATTGACCACAGCTAAAAGGTTTCTCTCCTGTGTGTTCTCTGGTGTACAGTCAGAGAGCAAGATTGAAAAAAACTCTTCCCACATTGACCACAGCTATAAGATTTCTCTCCTGCGTGTGTTCTCTGGTGTGAAGTCAGATTGCTTGATGTAGTACATCTCTTCCCACATTGATCACACCTATAAGGTTTCTCTTCTGTGTGTATTCTCTGGTGTGATGTCAGCTGGTCAGATCTACCAAAACTCTTCCCACATTGATCACAGCTATAAGGTTTCTCTCCTGTGTGTACTCGCTCGTGTATTTTAAGTTCTGATGAAGATTTGCAACCTTTCCCACAGTCAGAGCAGCAATGAGATTTCTTCCCTGTGGGTCTCTGCTGGTGTTTCTGGAGGAGTTCTGATGTGGAGAGACTCTTCTCTGCCTCGTCAGCATCATGTTGTTGTTGAGGCTCCCCAGAGGATCCACGATAGTCCCGTATCTCTCCTGTGCGAACAACAAAGTCAGATGATTAAAAGCCCACAACAGTGGAAATCCACTGTAAAAGGTGATGCCAACAGCGTAGCCATGATGTTGTACAACAATTGACGTCTGTAATGAATGTAATGATTATTTGACAATTGTCTTAAAATGAGCAAGAATAGTCATATTTTAGTAGTAACGTCGATGATTGTAGGCTAGAAATAAGTTATTCATGTTGTTGAAACTAAGCACTGTGCCAGACGACTTTTGGTCTCCAATATAAGCCCCTTTCTGAGTTTAATAAAATTGCGGCACGAGGGCGATGCACATGCAATTTGGTTGTAGAAACTCCTCCCTGCTAATGAGGAAACCGACAGTTATGGATGTAGTATATCTGTCTGGAGCAAAACTGGTGAGCAAAGATTTTAGTTTTTCACAGTGTATTCTGAATGTGAATGGGGGAAAACTCAGGGGAGTGCATTTCACACTACTTTGGATTATAATTGTAAGGCTCGTTTGAATGTCCTGTGTAATATAATGTTTGCTACAGTATTTAGAAATATGTTTAATTATTGAAGAATCGCGTTAATGACAGTATCTATTTGGGTGTTGTCAATAAAGTTATGATTTTTTAAATGTATTTTTAATTACATTTTTCCCCCACCTTTATTTAACCAGGTGTCCAGTTGAGAACAAGTTCTCATTCACAACTGCGACCTGGCCAAGAAAAATCAAAGCAGTGCAACAAAAAAACAACACAGAGTTACACATGGGATAAACAAAAGTACAGTCAATAACACAATAGAAAAATCTATATACAGTGTGATGGAGTAAGGAGGTAAGGCAATAAACAGGCCATGCTATGGGTGGGTGTTGCTATGGTGACCAGTGAGCTGAGTTAAGGCGGAGCTTTACCTAGCAAAGACTTATAGATGACCTGGAGCCAGTGGGTTTAGCGATGAATATGTAGCGAGGACCAGCCAACGAGAGCATACAGGTCGTAGTGGTGGGTGGTATATGGGGCTTTGGTGACAAAACGGATGACACTGTGATGGACTGCATCCAGTTCGCTGAGTAGAGTGTTGGAGGCTATTTTGTAAATGACATCGCTAAAGTCAAGGATCGGCAGGATAGTCAGTTTTACGAGGGTATGTTTGGCAGCGTGAGTGTAGGAGGTTTTGTTGTGAAATAGGAAGCATATTCTAGATTTAATTTGGGATTGGAGATGTTTAATGTGAGTCTGGAAGGAGAGTTTACAGTCTAACCAGACACCTAGGTATTTGTAGTTGTCCACATATTCTAAGTCAGAACCGTCCAGAGTAGTGATGCTAGTCGGGCGGATGAGGGCAGCGATCGGTTGAAGAGCATGCATTTAGTTTTACTAGCGTTTAAGAGCAGATGGAGGCCACGGAAGGAGAGTTGTATGACATTGAAGCTCATTTGGAGGTTTGTTAACACAGTGTCCACAGAAGGGCCAGATGTATACAGAATGGTGTTGTCTGCGTCGAGGTGGATCAGAGAATCACCCGCAGCAAAAGCGACATCATTGATATATACAGAGAAAAGAGTCGGCCAGAGAATTGAACCCTGTGGTACCCCATAGAGACTACCAGAGGTCCGGACAACAGGTCCTCCGATTTGACACACTGAACTCTATCTGAGAAGTAGTTGGTGAACCAGGCGAGGCAGTCATTTGAGAAACCAAGGCTGTTGAGTCTGCCGATAAGAATGTGGTGATTGACAGAGTCGAAAGCCTTGCCTTAACCTTTATCACTAGACACCTCATAGTGAGCTACAGGTAGGAATCAGCAATGAATCCCAATAATGAGACACCTCTGGGGAGGGGTGTCAGCAACATAAAAAAAAAAATTTTGATACACTGCCGATTTTGCAGGTTTTCCTACTTACAAAGCATGTAGAGATCTGTAATTTTACACTTCAACTGTGAGAGACGGAATCTAAAACAAAAATCCAGAAAATCACATTGTATGATTAAGTAATTAATTTGCATTTTATTGCATGACATAAGAATTTGATCACCTACCAACCAGTAAGAATTCCGGCTCTCACAGACCTGTTAGTTTTTCTTTAACCTGTTTGGCGTGCAAGTCCGACGTCGGTACACTTATGACAACAGCAGAGTGCAGGGCGTGAAATTCAAAAGATATTTTTTTTAAATATTTAACTTTCACACATTAACAAGTCCAAGACACCAGATGAAAAGGTACACATCTTGTGAATCAAGCCAACATGTCCGATTTTTTAAATGTTTTACAGGGAAGACACAATATGTAAATCTATTAGCTAACCCCGTTAGCAAAAGACACCACTATTTTTACTCCATCAGTTTTTTACTCCATCAGTACAAATTCAACCAAATAAAGATATAAATAGCCACTAACCAAGAAACAACTTCATCAGATGACAGTCTGATAACATATTTATTGTATAGCATATGTTTTGTTAGAAAAATGTGCATATTTCAGGTATAAATCATAGTTTACATTGCAGCTACAGTCAGAAATTGCACCGAAAGCAGACAGAAAAATTACAGACCCCAACGCCAAATAACTAAATACTCATCATAAAACATTTCTGAAAAATACATAGTGTACAGCAATTGAAAGACAGGCATCTTGTGATTCCAGACAATATTTCCGATTTATTAAATGTTTTACAGCGAAAACAAAATGTAGCGGTATATTAGCATAGCCACAATAGCCAGAAACACTTGGGCGCCCACGACCAGTTCACATGCACGAAATAGCATCATAAAATGTTTCTTACTTTTGGTGATCTTCCGTCAGAATGTTGGACAAGGTGTCCTTTGTCCAGAACAGTCGTTGTTTGGATCTGGAATGGCAAATTTCTCTCTTCATTTAGCATGGGCACTTGCCAAGTGGCACGGATCTCTCCAACGTAAACAAAGTCAGAGAACGGAACACGGCAAAACTCCCGAAAAAATTTCAATAATCTGATTAAACTATTTTGTAAAAACATACTTTACGATGATATGGTCACATGTATCAAATAAAATCTAAACCGGAGATGTTAGTCGTCCATAACGACAGCTAAACAGAAGGCAAATCCATGTCCCCTTCCGCGCGCTCCAGAAACAGGAAATGGACGGTCACGTCATACAAAGAGCTTTAATTCCACCTCAGATCAAGATAAACACGAAATTTCTTCTCTCACCGCATCTTGACAACCAGGGGAAGGTGTATGAAGTGTACGTAGACTCTTACGTATCATGCCCATGTATAGGCAGGAAGTTGAACAGAGCATCGATTTCTGACATTCCACTTCCTGGTCAGGAAATGTGCTGCAGAATGAGTTCTGTTTCACTCAGAGAAATAATTCAAACGGTTTTAGAAACTAGAGAGTGTTTTCTATCCAATAGTAATAATAATATGCATATTGTACGAGCAAGAATTGAGTACGAGGCCGTTTGAAATGGGCACGATTTAACTGGCTACTCAATACTGCCCCTTGCAGCCATAAGAAGTTAAGAAGCCCTCCTGTTCCCCACTCATTACCTGTATTAACTGCACCTGTTTGAACTCGTTACCTGTATAAAAGACACCTGTCCACACACTCAATCAAACAGACTCCAACCTTTCCACAATGGCCAAGACCAGAGAGCTGTGTAAGGACATCAGTGATAAAATTGTAGACCTGCACAAGGCTGGGATGGGCTACAGGACAATAGGCAAGCAGCTTGGTGAGAAGGCAACAACTGTTGGCGCAATTATTAGAAAATGGAAGAAGTTCAAGATGATGGTCAATCACCCTCTGTCTGGGGCTCCATGCAAGATCTCACCTCGTGGGGCATCAATGATCATGAGGAAGGTGAGGGATCAGCTCAGAACTACACGGCAGGACCTGGTCAATGACCTGAAGAGAGCTGGGACCACAGTCTCAAAGAAAACCATTAGTAACACACTATGCAGTCATGGATTAACCTGTTGAGGCTAGGGGGTGCTGTTGTCACTATTTCTGGAAATCGTGTAATTTTTAAACGGCTTCCTACTCAATTCTTGCTCGTACAATATGCATATTATTATTATTATTGGATAGAAAACAGTCTCTAGTTTCTATAGCCGTTGAAATTTTGTCTCTGAGTGGAACAGAACTCATTCTACAGCAATTTCCCTGACATGGAGTCAGATTTCACACATTTTGGCCCCTGATCTGGAGTCAGTTTAAAGGCCACTGTGAACGCTATGAGCATACAGACACTGCTTACGTCTTCCCCTGGATGCCTTTACGTGATGACGCTTTGAATGGCGTCGATTGCGCAATCACAGCCACTATAAATGAAAAAAACCTGTAGGTAGGAACTCTTTTCCAGATGCGTCGGGCGCGCGGTGGACACTGACCCTGCTCTTTTTCCAAGCATTAGTGTAGCCAGTTATATTTCTCCGGTCATGTTTCTACTCGTTATAGGAGTTAAAAACATCATAAGGTAGCTAATTTAAACCGTTTTATAGCAATTTATATCCGTTTAGTGCGATTTTGGGACATTTATTTCTGAGACACTGTGAATCTCTGGGCACGGTTCCAGTTCATGCCGAACGCAATGGGCATTTCTACATGGCAAGAGGACAGCTTTCGACCAAAAGACGATTAGACCCAAGAAAGGATTCTTTGCCCAAGATTCTGATGGAAGAACAGCTCAAAGTAGGAACAATTTATTATGATAAATCGTGTTTCTGTCGAAAAATGTTAATCGCTTATGACGCCATCTTGTTAGACATAGCTTCGCTTGGCGCAAACTGTATTGAAAAGTAAGGATAATTTAAAAAATGTAAATCAGCGATTGTATTAAGAATTAAATTGTCTATCAATCGCTGTCCACCCTATATTTTTTAGTCACGTTTATGAGTATTTATGTATACGACTAGATCACTGTCTAATATGGCGCACGACATTGTCTGACCAGCTGGGCAACTTTTGTCATTGTCTAACCATGATTTTGGTGGCTAAATATGCACATTTTCGAACAAACTGTATATGGATTGTGTAATATGATGTTACAGGAGTGTCATCGGAAGAATTCTGAGAAGGTTAGTGAAAAAATTAATATATTTTGGCGATGTTTACGTTATCGCTCTCTTTGGCTAGAATCAATGCTCTGGTAACGTTTGCATATGTGGTATGCTAATATAACAATTTATTGTGTTTTCGCTGTAAGACACTTAGAAAATCTGAAATATTGTCTGTATTCACAGGATCTGTGTCTTTCGATTAGTGTATGCTGTGTATTTTTACGAAATGTTTGATGATTAGTAATTAGGTAAACACATTGCTCTATGTATTTATTCTAGTCCATTTGTGACGGTGGGTGCAATTGTAAACTATGACATCTACCTGAAATATGCACATTTTTCTAACAAAACCTATCCTATACCATAAATGTTATCAGACTGTCATCTGATGAGGTTTTTTCTTGGTTAGTGGCTATCAATATCTTAGTTTAGCCGAATTGGTGATAGCTACTGGTGTTGGTGGACAAATAAAAGATGGTGTCTTATGCTAATGTGTTTAGCTAATAGATTTACATATTTACATATTGTGTCTTCCCTGTAAAACATTTTAAAAATCGGACATGTTGGCTGGATTCACACGATCTGTGTCTTTCATTAGCTGTATTGGACTTTAATGTGTGAAAGTTAAATATTTAAAAAAAATATTTTTTTTGAATTTCGCGGCTCTGCCTTTTCAGTGGGGGTGGGGGGGGGGGGTGCCGCTAGCGGCATCCCAGTCCTAGACAGGTTAAAATCCTGCAGCGCACGCAAGGTCCCCCTGCTCAAGCCAGCGCATGTCCAGGCCCGTCTGAAGTTTGCCAATGACCATCTGGATGATCCAGAGGAGGAATGGGAGAAGGTCATGTGGTCTGATGAGACAAAAATAAAGCTTTTTGGTCTAAACTCCACTCGCCGTGTTTGGAGGAAAAAGAAGGATGAGTACAGCCCCAAGAACACCATCCCAACCGTGAAGCACGGAGGTGGAAACATCATTTTTGGGGATGCTTTTCTGCAAAGGGGACATGACGACTGCACCGTATTGACGGGAGGATGGATGAGCCCATGTATTGCGAGATCTTGGCCGACAACCTCATTCCCTCAGTAAGAGCATTGAAGATGGGTCATGGCTGGGTCTTCCAGCATGACAACGTCCCGAAACACACAGCCAGGGCAACTAAGGAGTGGCTCCGTAAGAAGCATCTCAAGGTCCTGGAGTGGCCTAGCCAGTCTCCAGACCTGAACCCAATATACAATCTTTGGAGGGAGCTGAAAGTCCGTATTGCCCAGCGACAGCCCCGAAACCTGAAGGATCTGGAGAAGGTCTGTATGGAGGAGGAGTGGGCCAAAATCCCTGCTGCAGTGTGTGCAAACCTGGTCAAGAACTACAGGAAACGTATCTCTGTAATTGCAAACAAAGGTTTCTGTACCAAATATTAAGTTCTGCTTTTCTGATGTATCAAATACTTATGTCATGCAATAAAATGCAAATGAATTACTTAAAAATCATACAATGTGATTTTCTGGATTTTTGTTTAGATTCCGTCTCTCACAGTTGAAGTGTACCTATGATACAAATTATAGACCTCTACATGCTTTGTAAGTAGGAAAACCTGCAAAATCGTCAGTGTATCAAATACTTCTTCTCCCCACTGTATAGTGTTTTATGACAAACCTTTTTTACAAATACGTCAAGACACCAACTTAGACTTTACAGTGAAATGCTTTACTTACAAGCCCTTAACCAACAGTGCAGTTCAAGAAGAAGAAAACGTTTACCAAGTAAAATAAAAAGTAATAATAAAAAGTAACACAATGAGAATAACAATAACGAGGCTATATACAGGGGGCCCCGGTACTGAGTCAGTGTGGAGGTTATATACAGGGGGCACCGGTACCAAGTCAGTGTGGAGGCTATATACAGGGGGCACCGGTACCGAGTCAGTGTGGAGGTTATATACAGGGGGCACCGGTACCAAGTCAGTGTGGAGGCTATATACAGGGGGCACCGGTACCGAGTCAGTGTGGAGGCTATATACAGGGGGCACCGGTACCGAGTCAGTGTGGAGGCTATATACAGGGGGCACCGGTACCGAGTTAGTGTGGAGGCTATATACAGGGGGCACCGGTACCGAGTCAGTGTGGAGGCTATATACAGGGGGTACCGGTACTGAGTCACTGTGGAGGCTATATACAGGGGGCACCGGTACTGAGTCACTGTGGAGGCTATATACAGGGGGCACCGGTACTGAGTCAGTGTGGAGGCTATATACAGGGGGCACCGGTACCGAGTCAGTGTGGAGGCTATATACAGGGGGCACCGGTACTGAGTCAGTGTGGAGGTTATATACAGGGGGCACCGGTACCGAGTCAGTGTGCGGGGTTACAGGCTAGTTGAGGTAATCTGTACATGAAGGTAGGGGAGTGTAGTAACTATGCATAGGTAAGAAACAACCAGTGAGTAGCAGCGGTGCACAAACGGGGGGAGGGGGGGGGGGGTCAATGTAAATTGTCCGGTGGTGATTTATGAATTGTTCAGCAGTCTTCTGGCTTGGGGGTAGAAGCTATTGAGGAGGCTTTTGGTCGTAGACTTGGCGCTCCGGTACCACTTGCCGTGCAGTAGCAGAGAAAACAGTCTATAACTTGGGTGACTGGAGTCTCTGACAATTTTGTGGGCTTTCCTCTGTCACCGCCTATTATATAGGTCCTGGATGGCAGGAAGCTTTGCCACAGTGATGTACTGGGCTGTTCGCACTACCCTCTGTAGCGCCGAGCAGTTGCCATACCAGGTGGTGATGCAACCGGTCAGGATGCTCTCGATGGTGCAGCTGTATTACCTTTTGAGGATCTGGGGACCCATGCCAAATCTTTTCAGTCTCCTGAGGGGGAAAAGGTTTTGTTTTGCCCTCTTCATGACTGTCTTGGTATATACCCACGTGGGTGATTGAAAGAGGAACTGAGGTCCACACTCCAGTCCAGTTGATGGTGGTAATGCACCTTAAAGTTGGTTTCCAACCACCATATAAAGTCCAAAGAAGAAAAAGAAGCCTAAAGGAAGGTGAAATTACGAGAAACGAATTTGGTTTATCGTTTGGGGTATTGCAACTGGTTACTTATTTTGATGTGATATGAAAGTATTGTGTGAAATTATTCTGAATTGATATGAAAGTACAGCGATTTATGTTTCTAGGAATGTATCGCAATTGAGAATGGATTCACATTTAGATGGAATATTTGACTATTTTACCTGCCAGAGCCAGTCTACCTCTGAAAATAACATACAGTCCTTGGACCTTGAGGAGTAACGGGGGCAGCAATCAGCAGTAGAAACAATAACAGGTCTATTGCACAATAACAATAACAAAGCGTACTCCCTGCCCGTTTCGGTAAAAAGCTGAGGGATGGGAATGAAGAAATGTAACCATCCATGATATCAACATTATAGTTTTAACCATGTTTTGAGGATATACAGTGTTTGTTTATATTTACTGACAAACATTGGAATAAAAAAAGCTCATATTTTGGGTTCTGATGGGGTACGACAGTTGAACTAAGCTCATGAGGCATTTATAAGTGAATTCTTAAAGACACAATGGGTACATATCATTAATGTATAAGTCCCAAAATGGATGTAACAACTGCTGATTGCCCCTTTAAGACTACATATTGGGCTAATCTAATAGGAGATATTGAGGACTACAGTATTGCAGGCATTGTCATTGGATGCATTTGATCAATTGTTAACGTTTTGTTGATGGTCCACTCTTGATGTTCTACACGTTACAGTGTAGCTTCAGCCATTCCCACAGAACAACATTAAAGTGTAGAACCCCTTTACTGCATATTGGTTCAACGACTGCAGAGACGGTACTTACTGGTGTTAAACAGATCTCCAACCTCCTCTTCTTCCTCCTCCAATGTGACAGTCATCTCTTCCTCCTCCTCTTTCACATCCTCCTCCTCTTTCACTCTGAACGCGTCTAACTCTTCTTTCACTGAAACGGCTTTCTCTTCTTGTTTTACTGTGACATCCTCTTCTTCCTTCTCCTCTTTAACGACAATGTTCAGCCCCAGAGCTTCATTCTCCGTCCAGATAACCTCTTCTTTAACAAGAGGGGAGTAGTTTAGGGAGCTCATGTTCAGGGATGTTAGCTAGCTAGCTATCCTTAGCGACTACGCTAGTGCTAACTTAACCAGCCAGCTACTATAGCTGACTAATACAAAATAACGTAATATTAAATTAAATAGGTTAACAAGTAGATACGACCTAAGTGTGTCGAAAACACAGTAGCTAATATACACCGAAAGCGTATAAATAGCTTGAATCTTTCGGCTATGTTGGCTAGCAAGCTACCGAGGTGGTTGACGAGCTGTTTGTGAAGAACCGTCCACTAGAATATACGTCACGCTGGCAGCGTCGCCTGAAAGACGCACATCGCCGTCTGCTGACTGGAGGGGAAACGCAGTTGAGGATCATATTTTATTTTCAGACAAAGATTATTTTAAATGGATTTAATTAAATAATACTATTATATTGAGAGATACAAAAACAGGAATGTGTTGATTGATTAGTGCGAGTAAAAAATGTTTACTACAGCACATTTAAGGCAGTTTCATTAAGTTATATTACATCTAAATTAGCTACTGTAGGTCCATACTGCTCCTACACGGTGTAACAATACATCATGTAGATGTATATAATGAACAGACTAGGTCTATACTGCTCCTACATGGTGTAACAATACATCATATAGATGTATATAATGAACAGACTAGGTCTATACTGCTCCTACATGGTGTAACAAAACATCATGTAGATGTATATAATGAACAGACTAGGTCTATACTGCTCCTATATAATGAACAGACTAGGTCTATACTGCTCCTACATGGTGTAACAATACATCATGTAGATGTATATAATGAACAGACTAGGTCTACTGCTCCTACGTGGTGTAACAATACATCATGTAGATGTATATAATGAACAGACTAGGTCTATACTGCTCCTACATGGTGTAACAATATATCATGTAGATGTATATAATGAACAGACTAGGTCCATACTGCTCCAACATGGTGTAACAATACATCATGTAGATGTATATAATGAACAGACTAGGTCTATACTGCTCTTACATGGTGTAACAATACATCATGTAGATGTATATACTGAACAGACTAGGTCTATACTGCTCCTTCATGGTGTAACAATACATTATGTAGATGTATATAATGAACAGACTAGGTCTATACTGCTCCTACATGGTGTAACAATACATAATGTAGATGTACACTACCATTCAAAAAGTTTGGGGTCACTTAGAAATGTCCTTGTTTTTTAAAGAAAATCAATTTTTTTCATTTATTTACCTCTTTTTGCTTTGTCATTATGGGGTATTGTGATGTCATTATTGGGTATTGTGTAGATTGATGAGGGGAAAAAATTATTGAATCAATTTTAGAATAAGGCTGTAACGTAACAAAATGTGGAAAAAGTGAAGGGGTCTGAATGCTTTTCCGAATGCATTGTATATATAGGGGCAGTACTTAGTGACATCACTTCATGAAACAGGAGGTACAAATATATAACATAGATTCACAGTATCAACATTCAATGTTTCAAAATATATGACCAAGCTGGAAGTGGAAACGCCAGCCCAGCCACAATCCTAGAGGGTCACTGATGATCAACCTCCTTCTTCACATCTGACTCCTGATGATCAACCTCCTCCTTCACATCTGACTCCTGATGATCAACCTCCTCCTTCACATCTGACTCCTGATGATCAACCTCCTCCTTCACATCTGACTACAGTGATCAATCCAGAGCGTTTTCTTTTTTGGGGAATCCCGATGGACGACGACATCGAATAGGACGTCATCACCACAACCGCCCACAAGTTAATTGTCATTCAGGTTATTAATGGGAAGAACATTAGCAATATGTCATGTCTGGTAACTTGTCTCGTTCAAAGGATTTACATTGGCAGGTGCACAGGGAGAAACCCCATTAAAAAAACTCAGTTGATCTTAAACTGCGGAAACACTTTTGGAAGTCTTTAACTGCATCAAAGTCTGTGGCCTGTGATGTTGGAACAAATGATAGTCCCTTATTATACAAGAGACAAAATCCACAAATTCTACAGCACAACGGCAGAGTCATGTCTTCAGTGTAAAACTAACAATGACTCAATAATCCTTCTGGGAATGTTATGATGTCATAAAGTTATGGGCGGAGTTAGAAAGTTGGCTGTCAGAAGTACAGTTATACAATGTAAAATTACTTTTAATCTGTCTGTCTGTATATTTCAAAACATGGCATTTGAGGGTGCAGTGAGATACCCCAGAGTTGGACGATACTTTTCTCATAAATCAGTTTTGGAAATACATAACGCCATCTAACCAATCAAAGAATGTTAACTATATGCAGTTATCTTAGCCAGCCAGCTAACATTAGCTATATGCACGCCAACCAGCTAACGTTAGCTATATGCAGTTATCTTAGCCAGCCAGCTAACATTAGCTATATGCAGTTATCTTAGCCAGCTAACATTAGCTATATGCAGTTATCTTAGCCAGCCAGCTAACATTAGCTATATGCAGTTATCTTAGCCAGCCAGCTAACATTAGCTATATGCAGTTATCTTAGCCAGCCAGCTAACATTAGCTATATGCAGTTATCTTAGCCAGCCAGCTAACAATTAGCTAAATGACATTAACTGCAGGTCAAAAGAGCAGCAACATACAGAATGAGGGAAAATCCCCCACATCCAAAATAGATAGATTCCAGAAGTCAGTCAGCGTGCTAGCAATAAGCCAAGGTGGAAAATGTTACAAAACTCCCGTAGTCTAATTCACAGAAAACATGCTGAAAAGTAGTGACTATGGTCAGTGAGCTGGAGCCCAACTACCGGAGACCAGTTAGAACCCAACTAAAACATGATGTGTGTTGAACGTGTTTGCATATCAAAAGATTAGGGACGAAATGAAGCTTCAAACTTCATTGATCACTGCTGATAAAGTGACACACTGCTTTGAAGTTTACTGCTAAGCGATTTCAGCGCATGCCTCGTAGCTCCGGTATCAAATGTAACACGTTACAGCGCGTGCTACCGTTGTTGTGTTGTTATCTTGACCAGTGAGCTGATTAACATCCATATCGAAAAGTTGACAAAACAAAAAGGAGCAAGCAGGTTGATTTCCTCTGTCATCTTGAGCCCACGGCAAGAATGCACCAGAGCCCACCGTGCTAACAGGTTCCCACTAGATAACACAACCACACAGTTAATGAAAAGCATGAGGTGAAGCTTGAGCTAGATATCAACCTATCGAGCTAGTGTGACCTTCCTGGTCTCTCAAGTCAGTGAGTCAACACAGGAAGGAGCAATGGATGGATAGTTCATTTATTTCCAAAGCTGCAATGATGGGACACACACAGTATGGATGAATGATCAGTAGTGACGGGATATAAATAGCACTCCCACAGCAATTCTCCATTAATCTGCCCTATAATATACTAACAAAAAAACAATTGAAATGTCTATCAAAGTCATTGTGATCATATAGTGGATTTAACAATTCCTACTAATTCATAATTTACTATAATAAATGAATCAATTGTTTCCATGTGTCTCATATTCACTACATCAGAATAAACTGTCATCCATTTTAGTATCAAAATATATCAAATTAACCTGGAAAATGACTAAATGTCCCCCTATGGTGGTTAAGAAGTATAATACACCTATACTAACAAAACCGGGCTGATGAATGGCTGGTGTTCATGAATTTATAAAACATATACTCTATACATTTGTCATAAATGACCTGCATTGATGAGACACACAGTGTGGATGAATGATCAGTAGTCGACAGGATATAAATAGCACTCCTAAAGAAGATGCATTTTCCAGTTAGATACCAATTTGAAAGAGGGAACTTTAGCATAAAACCCACATGGAAAACTGAGATTTGGCAAATAACATATAAAGAGAGGCTTACTTGACACCAAACCAACAACAGTAGTTACTAAAACATAAATTGCTAATGTATGATTTAAAAGGTGGATTTTATGATGTAATGTCAACTTTATATATTTCTATCCCGGGACTATTCCATTTTGAACTCACCCACAGCAATTCTCCATAAATCTGCTGTGGATTACCCAGATTCCCGAAATAAATTAATACATATGTGATCATTCAAAAACACAACTGGTTGTGCTTATAGGGAACCAGATCGTGAACACAACTAAGTTACTAAATCTTTAACCACACTGTATTGTTACACTGGTGAGTAAAAACTCATGCTTCCTACACTAACTTTTTGTCTGAACATTAAAATATATATTTTACGTCACACTAGCGTCATTGTCTTAAAGTCGCACATCTCCATCGCAGTCAGAGGTTCAGACTGAGCGTTACCCACTCCAGTCAGCTGATGGCGGTGTGCGATTTTAAGGCAATGCCGTTAGTGTGACGTATAATCTAGGGGACGGAACGCAATGCTGTTAGTGTGACGTATAATCTAGTGGACGGAACGCTTCTTTCAGCAGCAGCAACAGTTAGTCCGCCACCTCGGTAGCTTGCTAGCCAAAATAGCCGAACCCATAAAGCTCTTTAGACGCTTTAGTGTATATTAGCCACTGTATTTTAAACCCTTGTCTGTCGTCTAGTTAGTTAGTTATCCTATTTAATTTCATATTTACGGTGCTGTTGTTATTATTCAGCTAGCGGACTGGTTAAGTTAGCATTAGCCTAGCTAGCTAACATCTCCGACCATGAGTTCACTAAATGACTCTCTTCCTGCTGAAGAAGAGACGGTCTGTTGGACGGAGAAAGAAGCTCTCATCAAAGAGGAGGAGGAAGAGAAGGATGTTACAATACAAAAACAAGTAGAGGGTGAGGTTGTTACCCTGAAAGAAGAAGAGAAAGACGTTTCAGTGAAAGAAGACGAAGACGTTACAGTGAAAGAAGAGGCGTTCAGAGTGAAAGAGGAAGACGTTACAGTGAAAGAAGAGGGGTTCCGAGTGAAAGAGGAGGAAGGTGTTACAGTAAAAGATGAGGAGGATTCAGTTTTTGAAGTGAAAGCGGAGGAGGGGGAGAATACGGTCTCATCGGAAGAAGAGGAGGAAGAAACTGGATATCTGGGCCCGATTTCCCAAACGCAATTTAAGGCATCCAGTGGTTCTAAAGATGAACTTAGCCATAAGATGGTTTTGAGAAACCGGGCCGTGATTACCACTGGTAAGTACTGTCTTAAAAACAGAGGCACAAACTCTGCAGTTGTTGAACGGATGTTTGGTGTTAAAAGGGAAATCTGCAATTGCTACATCCATATTTTGACTTTTAAATTATTTATTTATAGCCATTGCTTCTTGGAGAATATAACAAATGCCTAATGAGCTTAGTTAAACTGTTGTACCCCATCAGAACCCCAAATAAGCTTTTTTACTCCAATGTTTAGAAACAATGTAAATCAACAGCCTCAACATGGTTAAAACTATAGTGTTGATATCATGGATGGTCAGTCCTTGCATCCATAGGGATGTCTATGAATTTGAGAGTAGTTAAATGTCTCCAGGCCCATCATCATCTTATTAGCCTTATCTTATTAGCCTTACTTGGCTCAATTGGTAGAGCATGGCGCTTGCAACGCCAGGGTTGTGGGTTCATTTCCCATGGGGGGACCAGGGTTCAATTCCCACGGGGGGACCAGGATGAATATGTATGAACTTTCCAATGTGTAAGTCGCTCTGGTCTGCTAAATGACATAAATGTAAAATGTAAATGTAATTAGCAAAACAGTTGTGGAATGACTGCTTTGTTATTGTTTCAACTTCAGATTGGTTGATTGTTGTGTTTTTTTTAAAGGGACAACCTAGTATTTAAACAGCAACAAAATGGCTGCCAAGAGACTTGGTTTGGTAAACAGCTGAGGGATGGGGTCTGGAGAAATGTAACCACTCTCAAATTCATAGAGAAACCTATTGTATCAACCTTAACCCAAAACCTAGGGACCTCGTCAAGAAGTTCAGACATCTTGGCGTAACAGTTATAAGGTGTTGGCTTGACGGTCACTGGACCCAGGTTTGAGTTCAGCTCAGGGCTTCCCCACGAATTCACTACACTATGAATACAAGGACTGGCCATCCATGATGTCATAATGATAGTTTAACCAGGTTTCTAGGATATATAGTATATTCTAGAATTCATCCATGATGTCATAATGATAGTTTAACCAGGTTTCTAGGATATATAGTATATTCCAGAATTCATCCATGATGTCATAATGATAGTTTAACCAGGTTTCTAGGATATATAGTATATTCTAGAATTCATCCACGATGTCATAATGATAGTTTAACCAGGTTTCTAGGCTATATAGTATATTCTAGAATTACCAACGTAGAATTAGAATATATATATTCTAGAATTACCAATTTGACCCCCACAGGAAATCTGTGGGGGTCAAATTGTTAGAGCTGTTGATAAGTCATTGTATAATATTCAGAATTTATTTTCATGCCATTACATCAATGCAGCCCAACCAGAAGAGAAGAAACTCTTCCTGAACCACCTCCTCTTGCTGTCCTTCATACATTCTGACGTTGCTGGTAATCGGCTACACAAGCAGTCGGCAACCTACATTTGGAGTGCAAATGTATCTTACCATTTCTACTGATCTGGTGCCAGTTATGATTTTCATATGTTCATTTTACTGGAACAGTTTCATTTAATTTATAATAGTATCTCAAAATCATTGTCTGTGATTAATCTACATTCTATGTAAATGAAAGTTATACAAATCTAAAAGTAACTTTTATTGCCATTGCCAACTATGTAAAAAATAGCCTACATAAAGCCAACAAATAAAAACATTGCAAATAAATGTCCTATAAATCGCATGGCCTGTCTAAAACAAACTTGAAACATTGTATAAAATATTCTGGGCCCTCAGTTTCCCGTGCCTGTGAGTTCTCGACCGACACAGCTGTAGGCAATTTGTGAAAGGGATAAGAAGTAATCAGGTATTTTATGACATTTCCACTGGATCAGAGCATTACGTTTTTCCCTTTTGTGCTGAGTGGTTATCGAAAGGGCGAGAGCTGGAAATATTTTACAAATACTTTGAGGAGTTATTCTCATTTGCAATTGACTTTGATTAGACTTTGTTTACTTGCTGTTTGAGGTGGGGGGAAAAATGTGCTTTGAGACGCTCCACAACTCAGTGGTGGTGCATTAAGACAATCAGAAATACTATCAGACATCCCCATATGGGCACATTTATAGGCCTACATTTGTGTGCAGGCCAGGTAGACTAGTCCTACTTCTATATGTGTAACCAGGTAGACTAGTTTTACATCTATATGTGTAACCAGGTAGACTAGTTTTACATCTATATGTGTAACCAGGTAGACTAGTCCTACTTCTATATGTGTAACCAGGTAGACTAGTTTTACATCTATATGTGTAACTAGGTAGACTAGTCCTACTTCTATATGTGTAACCAGGTAGACTAGTCCTACTTCTATATGTGTAACCTGGTAGCCTAGTCCTCCTTCTATATGTGTTGTCGGGTAGACTAGTCCTACTTCTATATGTGTAATCAGATAGACTAGTCCTACTTCTATATGTGTCACCGGGTAGACTAGTCCTACTTCTATATGTGTCACCAGGTAGACTAGTCCTACTTCTATATGTGTTGTCGGGTAGACTAGTCCTCCTGCTATATGTGTATTCGGGTAGACTAGTCCTCCTGCTATATGTGTAATCGGGTAGACTAGTTCTACTTCTATATGTGTAACCGGGTAGACTAGTTCTACTACTATATGTGTGACCGGGTAGACTAGTTCTACCTCTATATGTGTAACCAGGTAGACTAGTCCTACTTCTATATGTGTAACCAGGTAGACTAGTCCTACTTCTTAATGTGTAACCAGGTAGACTAGTCCTACTTCTATATGTGTTGTCAGGTAGACTAGTCCTACTTCTCTATGTGTTGTCGGGTAGACTTGTCCTACTTCTTAATGTGTAACCAGGTAGACTAGTCCTAACTCTGTATGTGTAACCAGGTAGACTAGTTCTACTTCTATATGTGTAACCAGGTAGACTAGTCCTACTTCTATATGAGTTGTTATTTAGACTAGTCCTACCTCTATATGTGTAACCAGGTAGACTAGTCCTAACTCTGTATGTGTAACCAGGTAGACTAGTTCTACTTCTATATGTGTAACCAGGTAGACTAGTCCTACTTCTATATGTGTTGTTATTTAGAGTAGTCCTACTTCTATATGTGTAACCAGGTAGACTAGTCCTAACTCTGTATGTGTAACCAGGTAGACTAGTTCTACTTCTATATGTGTAACCAGGTAGACTAGTCCTACTTCTATATGTGTTGTTATTTAGACTAGTCCTACTTCTATATGTGTAACCAGGTAGACTGGGCCTACTTCTATATGTGTAACCAGGTAGACTAGTCCTACTTCTATATGTGTAACCAGGTAGACTAGTCCTACTTCTATATGTGTAACCAGGTAGACTAGTCCTACTTCTATATGTGTAACCAGGTAGACTGGTCCTACTTCTATATGTGTTGTTATTTAGACTAGTCCTACTTCTATGTGTGTAACCAGGTAGACTAGTCCTACTTCTATATGTGCAACAGGTAGACTAGTACTACTTCTATTTGTGTAACCAGGTAGACTAGTCCTACTTCTATATGTGTAACCAGGTAGACTAGTCCTACTATATGTCTAACCAGGTAGACTAGTCCTTCTATATGTATAACCAGGTAGACTAGTCCTTCTATATGTATAACCAGGTAGACTGGTCCTTCTTCTATATGTATAACCAGGTAGACTAGTCCTACTTCTATATGTGTAACCAGGTAGACTAGTCCTTCTATATGTATAACCAGGTAGACTGGTCCTTCTTCTATATGTATAACCAGGTAGACTAGTTCTACTTCTATATGTGTAACCAGGTAGACTAGTCCTACCTCTATGTGTTGTTATTTAGACTAGTCCTACTTCTATATGTGTAACCAGGTAGACTAGTCCTACCTCTATGTGTTGTTATTTAGACTAGTCCTACTTCTATATGTGTAACCAGGTAGACTAGTCCTACCTCTGTGTTGTTATTTAGACTAGTTCTACTTCTATATGCGTTGTCAGGTAGACTAGTCCTACCTCTATGTGTTGTTATTTAGACTAGTCCTACTTCTATATGTGTAACCAGGTAGACTAGTCCTACTTCTATATGTGTAACCAGGTAGACTAGTCCTACTTCTATATGTGTAACCAGGTAGACTAGTCCTACCTCTATATGTGTAACCAGGTAGACTAGTCCTACCTCTATATGTGTAACCAGGTAGACTAGTCCTACCTCTATATGTGTAACCAGGTAGACTAGTTCTACTTCTATATGTGTAACCAGGTAGACTAGTCCTACTTCTATATGTGTAACCAGGTAGACTAGTCCTAACTCTATATGTGTAACCAGGTAGACTAGTCCTAACTCTGTGTGTAACCAGGTAGACTTTTTCTACTTCTATATGTGTAACCAGGTAGACTAGTCCTACTTCTATATGTGTTGTTATTTAGACTAGTCCTACTTCTATATGTGTAACCAGGTAGACTAGTCCTTCTATATGTATAACCAGGTAGACTTGTCCTACTTCTATATGCGTTGTCAGGTAGACTAGTCCTACTTCTATATTTGTAACCAGGTAGACTAGTTCTACTTCTATTTGTGTTGTCGGGTAGACTAGTCCTACTTCTATATGTGTAATCAGGTAGACTAGTCCTACTTCTATATGTGTAACCAGGTAGACTAGTCCTACTTCTATATGCGTTGTCAGGTAGACTAGTCCTACTTCTATATGTGTAACCAGGTAGACTAGTTCTACCTCTATTTGTGTTGTCGGGTAGACTAGTCCTACTTCTATATGTGTAATCAGGTAGACTAGTCCTACTTCTATATGTGTAATCAGGTAGACTAGTCCTCCTTCTATATGTGTTGTCGGGTAGACTAGTCCTACTTCTATATGTGTAATCAGATAGACTAGTCCTACTTCTATATGTGTCACCGGGTAGACTAGTCCTACTTCTATATGTGTCACCAGGTAGACTTGGTCTACTTATATATGTGTCACCAGGTAGACTAGTCCTACTTCTATATGTGTCACCGGGTAGACTAGTCCTACTTCTATATGTGTCACCAGGTAGACTAGTCCTACTTCTATATGTGTTGTCGGGTAGACTAGTCCTCCTGCTATATGTGTAATCGGGTAGACTAGTTCTACTTCTATATGTGTAACCGGGTAGACTAGTTCTACTACTATATGTGTGACCGGGTAGACTAGTTCTACCTCTATATGTGTAACCAGGTAGACTAGTCCTACTTCTATATGTGTAACCAGGTAGACTAGTCCTACTTCTATATGTGTAACCAGGTAGACTAGTTCTACTTCTTAATGTGTAACCAGGTAGACTAGTCCTACTTCTATATGTGTTGTCAGGTAGACTAGTCCTACTTCTCTATGTGTTGTCGGGTAGACTTGTCCTACTTCTTAATGTGTAACCAGGTAGACTGGTCCTACTTCTATATGTGTAACCAGGTAGACTAGTCCTACTTCTTAATGTGTAACCAGGTAGACTAGTCCTACTTCTATATGTGTTGTTATTTAGACTAGTCCTACTTCTATATGTGTAACCAGGTAGACTAGTCCTACCTCTATATGTGTAACCAGGTAGACTAGTTCTACTTCTATATGTGTAACCAGGTAGACTAGTTCTACTTCTATATGTGTAACCAGGTAGACTAGTCTTATTTCTATATGTGTAACCAGGTAGACTAGTCCTACTTCTATATGAGTTGTTATTTAGACTAGTCCTACCTCTATATGTGTAACCAGGTAGACTAGTCCTAACTCTGTATGTGTAACCAGGTAGACTAGTCCTAACTCTATATGTGTAACCAGGTAGACTAGTCCTACCTCTATATGTGTAACCAGGTAGACTAGTTCTACTTCTATATGTGTAACCAGGTAGACTAGTCTTATTTCTATATGTGTAACCAGGTAGACTAGTCCTACTTCTATATGTGTTGTTATTTAGACTAGTCCTACTTCTATATGTGTAACCAGGTAGACTAGTCTTATTTCTATATGTGTAACCAGGTAGACTAGTCCTACTTCTAAATGAGTTGTTATTTAGACTAGTCCTACCTCTATATGTGTAACCAGGTAGACTAGTCCTAACTCTGTATGTGTAACCAGGTAGACTAGTCCTACTTCTATATGTGTTGTTATTTAGACTAGTCCTACTTCTATATGTGTAACCAGGTAGACTAGTCCTAACTCTGTATGTGTAACCAGGTAGACTAGTTCTACTTCTATATGTGTAACCAGGTAGACTAGTCCTACTTCTATATGTGTTGTTATTTAGACTAGTCCTACTTCTATATGTGTAACCAGGTAGACTGGGCCTACTTCTATATGTGTAACCAGATAGACTAGTCCTACTTCTATATGTGTAACCAGGTAGACTAGTCCTACTTCTATATGTGTAACCAGGTAGACTAGTCCTACTTCTATATGTGTTGTCAGGTAGACTAGTCCTACTTCTATATGTGTAACCAGGTAGACTAGTCCTCCTGCTATATGTGTAACCAGGTAGACTAGTCCTACTTCTATATGTGTAACCAGGTAGACTAGTCCTACTTCTATATGTGTAACCAGGTAGACTAGTCCTACTTCTATATGTGTAACCAGGTAGACTGGTCCTACTTCTATATGTGTTGTTATTTAGACTAGTCCTACTCCTATGTGTGTAACCAGGTAGACTAGTCCTACTTCTATATGTGTAACCAGGTAGACTAGTACTACTTCTATATGTGTAACCAGGTAGACTAGTTCTACTTCTATTTGTGTTGTCGGGTAGACTAGTCCTACTTCTATATGTGTAATCAGGTAGACTAGTCCTACTTCTATATGTGTAACCAGGTAGACTAGTCCTACTTCTATATGCGTTGTCAGGTAGACTAGTCCTACTTCTATATGTGTAACCAGGTAGACTAGTTCTACTTCTATTTGTGTTGTCGGGTAGACTAGTCCTACCTCTATATGTGTAATCAGGTAGACTAGTCCTACTTCTATATGTGTAACCAGGTAGACTAGTCCTACTTCTATATGTGTAACCAGGTAGACTAGTCCTACTTCTATATGTGTAACCAGGTAGACTAGTCCTACTTCTATATGTGTAACCAGGTAGACTAGTCCTACTTCTATATGTGTTGTTATTTAGACTAGTCCTACTTCTATATGTGTAACCAGGTACACTAGTCCTACTTCTATATGTGTAACCAGGTACACTAGTCGTACTTCTATGTGTGTTGTCGGGTAGACTAGTCCTACTTCTATATGTGTAGTCAGGTAGACTAGTCCTACTTCTATATGTGTAACCAGGTAGACTAGTCCTACTTCTATATGTGTTGTTATTTAGACTAGTCCTACTTCTATATGTGTAACCAGGTAGACTAGTCCTACTTCTATATGTTTAACCAGGTAGACTAGTCCTACTTCTATATGCGTAACCAGGTAGACTAGTCCTGCTTCTATATGTGTAACCAGGTAGACTAGTCCTACCTCTATATGTGTAACCAGGTAGACTAGTCCTACCTCTATATGTGTAACCAGGTAGACTAGTCCTACCTCTATATGTGTTGTCGGGTAGACTAGTTCTACTTCTATATGTGTAACCAGGTAGACTAGTCCTACTTCTATATGTGTAACCAGGTAGACTAGTCCTACTTCTTAATGTGTAACCAGGTAGACTAGTCCTTCTATATGTGTTGTCAGGTAGACTAGTCCTACTTCTCTATGTGTTGTCGGGTAGACTTGTCCTACTTCTTAATGTGTAACCAGGTAGACTAGTCCTACTTCTATATGTGTAACCAGGTAGACTAGTCCTACTTCTTAATGTGTAACCAGGTAGACTAGTCCTACTTCTATATGTGTTGTTATTTAGACTAGTCCTACTTCTATATGTGTAACCAGGTAGACTAGTCCTACCTCTATATGTGTAACCAGGTAGACTAGTTCTACTTCTATATGTGTAACCAGGTAGACTAGTTCTACTTCTATATGTGTAACCAGGTAGACTAGTCTTATTTCTATATGTGTAACCAGGTAGACTAGTCCTACTTCTATATGAGTTGTTATTTAGACTAGTCCTACCTCTATATGTGTAACCAGGTAGACTAGTCCTAACTCTGTATGTGTAACCAGGTAGACTAGTCCTAACTCTATATGTGTAACCAGGTAGACTAGTCCTACCTCTATATGTGTAACCAGGTAGACTAGTTCTACTTCTATATGTGTAACCAGGTAGACTAGTCTTATTTCTATATGTGTAACCAGGTAGACTAGTCCTACTTCTACATGTGTTGTTATTTAGACTAGTCCTACTTCTATATGTGTAACCAGGTAGACTAGTCTTATTTCTATATGTGTAACCAGGTAGACTAGTCCTACTTCTAAATGAGTTGTTATTTAGACTAGTCCTACCTCTATATGTGTAACCAGGTAGACTAGTCCTAACTCTGTATGTGTAACCAGGTAGACTAGTCCTACTTCTATATGTGTTGTTATTTAGACTAGTCCTACTTCAATATGTGTAACCAGGTAGACTAGTCCTAACTCTGTATGTGTAACCAGGTAGACTAGTTCTACTTCTATATGTGTAACCAGGTAGACTAGTCCTACTTCTATATGTGTTGTTATTTAGACTAGTCCTACTTCTATATGTGTAACCAGGTAGACTGGGCCTACTTCTATATGTGTAACCAGATAGACTAGTCCTACTTCTATATGTGTAACCAGGTAGACTAGTCCTACTTCTATATGTGTAACCAGGTAGACTAGTCCTACTTCTATATGTGTTGTCAGGTAGACTAGTCCTACTTCTATATGTGTAACCAGGTAGACTAGTCCTCCTGCTATATGTGTAACCAGGTAGACTAGTCCTACTTCTATATGTGTAACCAGGTAGACTAGTCCTACTTCTATATGTGTAACCAGGTAGACTAGTCCTACTTCTATATGTGTAACCAGGTAGACTGGTCCTACTTCTATATGTGTTGTTATTTAGACTAGTCCTACTTCTATATGTGTAACCAGGTAGACTAGTCCTCCTGCTATATGTGTAACCAGGTAGACTAGTCCTACTTCTATATGTGTAACCAGGTAGACTAGTCCTCCTGCTATATGTGTAACCAGGTAGACTAGTCCTACTTCTATATGTGTAACCAGGTAGACTAGTCCTACTTCTATATGTGTAACCAGGTAGACTAGTCCTACTTCTATATGTGTTGTCAGGTAGACTAGTCCTACTTCTATATGTGTAACCAGGTAGACTAGTCCTCCTGCTATATGTGTAACCAGGTAGACTAGTCCTACTTCTATATGTGTAACCAGGTAGACTAGTCCTACTTCTATATGTGTAACCAGGTAGACTAGTCCTACTTCTATATGTGTAACCAGGTAGACTAGTCCTACTTCTATATGTGTAACCAGGTAGACTAGTCCTACTTCTATATGTGTAACCAGGTAGACTAGTACTACTTCTATTTGTGTAACCAGGTAGACTAGTCCTACTTCTATATGTGTAACCAGGTAGACTAGTCCTACTATATGTGTAACCAGGTAGACTAGTCCTTCTATATGTATAACCAGGTAGACTAGTCCTTCTATATGTATAACCAGGTAGACTGGTCCTTCTTCTATATGTATAACCAGGTAGACTAGTCCTACTTCTATATGTGTAACCAGGTAGACTAGTCCTACTTCTATATGTGTTGTTATTTAGACTAGTCCTACTTCTATATGTGTAACCAGGTACACTAGTCCTACTTCTATATGTGTAACCAGGTACACTAGTCGTACTTCTATGTGTGTTGTCGGGTAGACTAGTCCTACTTCTATATGTGTAGTCAGGTAGACTAGTCCTACTTCTATATGTGTAACCAGGTAGACTAGTCCTACTTCTATATGTGTTGTTATTTAGACTAGTCCTACTTCTATATGTGTAACCAGGTAGACTAGTCCTACTTCTATATGTTTAACCAGGTAGACTAGTCCTACTTCTATATGCGTAACCAGGTAGACTAGTCCTGCTTCTATATGTGTAACCAGGTAGACTAGTCCTACCTCTATATGTGTAACCAGGTAGACTAGTCCTACCTCTATATGTGTAACCAGGTAGACTAGTCCTACCTCTATATGTGTTGTCGGGTAGACTAGTTCTACTTCTATATGTGTAACCAGGTAGACTAGTCCTACTTCTATATGTGTAACCAGGTAGACTAGTCCTACTTCTATATGTGTAACCAGGTAGACTAGTCCTACTTCTTAATGTGTAACCAGGTAGACTAGTCCTTCTATATGTGTTGTCAGGTAGACTAGTCCTACTTCTCTATGTGTTGTCGGGTAGACTTGTCCTACTTCTTAATGTGTAACCAGGTAGACTAGTCCTACTTCTATATGTGTAACCAGGTAGACTAGTCCTACTTCTTAATGTGTAACCAGGTAGACTAGTCCTACTTCTATATGTGTTGTTATTTAGACTAGTCCTACTTCTATATGTGTAACCAGGTAGACTAGTCCTACCTCTATATGTGTAACCAGGTAGACTAGTTCTACTTCTATATGTGTAACCAGGTAGACTAGTTCTACTTCTATATGTGTAACCAGGTAGACTAGTCTTATTTCTATATGTGTAACCAGGTAGACTAGTCCTACTTCTATATGAGTTGTTATTTAGACTAGTCCTACCTCTATATGTGTAACCAGGTAGACTAGTCCTAACTCTGTATGTGTAACCAGGTAGACTAGTCCTAACTCTATATGTGTAACCAGGTAGACTAGTCCTACCTCTATATGTGTAACCAGGTAGACTAGTTCTACTTCTATATGTGTAACCAGGTAGACTAGTCTTATTTCTATATGTGTAACCAGGTAGACTAGTCCTACTTCTACATGTGTTGTTATTTAGACTAGTCCTACCTCTATATGTGTAACCAGGTAGACTAGTCCTAACTCTGTATGTGTAACCAGGTAGACTAGTCCTACTTCTATATGTGTTGTTATTTAGACTAGTCCTACTTCAATATGTGTAACCAGGTAGACTAGTCCTAACTCTGTATGTGTAACCAGGTAGACTAGTTCTACTTCTATATGTGTAACCAGGTAGACTAGTCCTACTTCTATATGTGTTGTTATTTAGACTAGTCCTACTTCTATATGTGTAACCAGGTAGACTGGGCCTACTTCTATATGTGTAACCAGATAGACTAGTCCTACTTCTATATGTGTAACCAGGTAGACTAGTCCTACTTCTATATGTGTAACCAGGTAGACTAGTCCTACTTCTATATGTGTTGTCAGGTAGACTAGTCCTACTTCTATATGTGTAACCAGGTAGACTAGTCCTCCTGCTATATGTGTAACCAGGTAGACTAGTCCTACTTCTATATGTGTAACCAGGTAGACTAGTCCTACTTCTATATGTTTAACCAGGTAGACTAGTCCTACTTCTATATGCGTAACCAGATAGACTAGTCCTACTTCTATATGTGTAACCAGGTAGACTAGTCCTACTTCTATATGTGTAACCAGGTAGACTAGTCCTACCTCTATATGTGTAACCAGGTAGACTAGTCCTACTTCTATATGTGTAACCAGGTAGACTAGTCCTACTTCTATATGTGTTGTCAGGTAGACTAGTCCTACTTCTATATGTGTAACCAGGTAGACTAGTCCTACTTCTATATGTGTAACCAGGTAGACTAGTCCTACTTCTATTTGTGTAACCAGGTAGACTAGTCCTACTTCTAATTGTGTAACCAGGTAGACTAGTCCTACTTCTATATGTATAACCAGGTAGACGAGTCCTACTTCTAATTGTGTAACCAGGTAGACTAGTCCTACTTCTATATGTGTTGTCAGGTAGACTAGTCCTACTTCTATATGTGTAACCATGTAGACTTGTCCCCCTGCTATATGTGTAGTCAGGTAGACTAGTCCTACTTCTATATGTGTTGTCATTTAGACTAGTCCTTCTATACGTATAACCAGGTAGACTAGTCCTACTTCTATATGCGTAACCAGGTAGACTAGTCCTGCTTCTATATGTGTAACCAGGTAGACTAGTCCTACCTCTATATGTGTAACCAGGTAGACTAGTCCTACCTCTATATGTGTTGTCGGGTAGACTAGTTCTACTTCTATATGTGTTGTCGGGTAGACTAGTTCTACTTCTATATGTGTAACCAGGTAGACTAGTCCTACTTCTATATGTGTAACCAGGTAGACTAGTCCTACTTCTATATGTGTAACCAGGTAGACTAGTCCTACTTCTATATGCTTAACCAGGTAGACTAGTCCTACTTCTATATGCGTAACCAGATAGACTAGTCCTACTTCTATATGTGTAACCAGGTAGACTAGTCCTACCTCTATATGTGTAACCAGGTAGACTAGTCCTACTTCTATATGTGTAACCAGGTAGACTAGTCCTACTTCTATATGTGTAACCAGGTAGACTAGTTCTACTTCTATATGTGTTGTCAGGTAGACTAGTCCTACTTCTATATGTGTAACCAGGTAGACTAGTCCTACTTCTATATGTGTAACCAGGTAGACTAGTCCTACTTCTATTTGTGTAACCAGGTAGACTAGTCCTACTTCTAATTGTGTAACCAGGTAGACTAGTCCTACTTCTATATGTATAACCAGGTAGACGAGTCCTACTTCTAATTGTGTAACCAGGTAGACTAGTCCTACTTCTATATGTGTTGTCAGGTAGACTAGTCCTACCTCTATATGTGTAACCATGTAGACTTGTCCCCCTGCTATATGTGTAGTCAGGTAGACTAGTCCTACTTCTATATGTGTAACCAGGTAGACTAGTCCTACTTCTATATGTGTAACCAGGTAGACTAGTCCTACTTCTATATGTTTAACCAGGTAGACTAGTCCTACTTCTATATGCGTAACCAGATAGACTAGTCCTACTTCTATATGTGTAACCAGGTAGACTAGTCCTACCTCTATATGTGTAACCAGGTAGACTAGTCCTACTTCTATATGTGTAACCAGGTAGACTAGTCCTACTTCTATATGTGTAACCAGGTAGACTAGTTCTACTTCTATATGTGTTGTCAGGTAGACTAGTCCTACTTCTATATGTGTAACCAGGTAGACTAGTCCTACTTCTATATGTGTAACCAGGTAGACTAGTCCTACTTCTATTTGTGTAACCAGGTAGACTAGTCCTACTTCTAATTGTGTAACCAGGTAGACTAGTCCTACTTCTATATGTATAACCAGGTAGACGAGTCCTACTTCTAATTGTGTAACCAGGTAGACTAGTCCTACTTCTATATGTGTTGTCAGGTAGACTAGTCCTACCTCTATATGTGTAACCATGTAGACTTGTCCCCCTGCTATATGTGTAGTCAGGTAGACTAGTCCTACTTCTATATGTGTAACCAGGTAGACTAGTCCTACTTCTATATGTGTTGTCAGGTAGACTAGTCCTACTTCTATATGTATAACCAGGTAGACTAGTCCTACTTCTATATGTGTAACCAGGTAGACTAGTCCTACTTCTATATGTTTAACCAGGTAGACTAGTCCTACCTCTATATGTGTAACCAGGTAGACTAGTCCTACCTCTATATGTGTTGTTATTTAGACTAGTCCTACTTCTACATGTGTAACCAGGTAGACTAGTCCTACTTCTATATGTGTAACCAGGTAGACTAGTCCTACTTCTATATGTGTAACCAGGTAGACTAGTCCTACTTCTATATGTGTCACCAGGTAGACTAGTCCTACTTCTATTTTTGTAACCAGGTAGACTAGTCCTACTTCTATATGTGTTGTTATTTAGACTAGTCCTACTTCTATATGTGTAACCAGGTAGACTAGTCCTACTTCTATATGTGTTGTTATTTAGACTAGTCCTACTTCTATATGTGTGACCAGGTAGACTAGTCCTACTTCTATATGTGTAACCAGGTAGACTAGTCCTACTTCTATATGTGTAACCAGGTAGACTAGTCCTACCTCTATATGTGTAACCAGGTAGACTAGTCCTACTTCTATATGTGTAACCAGGTAGACTAGTCCTACTTCTATATGTGTAACCAGGTAGACTAGTCCTACCTCTATATGTGTAACCAGGTAGACTAGTCCTACTTCTATATGTGTAACCAGGTAGACTAGTCCTACCTCTATATGTGTAACCAGGTAGACTAGTCCTACTTCTATATGTGTTGTTATTTAGACTAGTCCTACTTCTATATGTGTAACCAGGTAGACTAGTCCTACTTCTATATGTGTTGTTATTTAGACTAGTCCTACTTCTATATGTGTAACCAGGTAGACTATTCCTACTTCTATATGTGTTGTTATTTAGACTAGTCCTACTTCTATATGTGTTGTTATTTAGACTAGTCCTACTTCTATATGTGTAACCAGGTAGACTAGTCCTACTTCTATATGTTTAACCAGGTAGACTAGTCCTACTTCTATATGCGTAACCAGGTAGACTAGTCCTACTTCTATATGTGTAACCAGGTAGACTAGTCCTACCTCTATATGTGTAACCAGGTAGACTAGTCCTACCTCTATATGTGTAACCAGGTAGACTAGTCCTACCTCTATATGTGTAACCAGGTAGACTAGTCCTACCTCTATATGTGTAACCAGGTAGACTAGTCCTACCTCTATATGTGTTGTCGGGTAGACTAGTTCTACTTCTATATGTGTAACCAGGTAGACTGGTCCTACTTCTATATGTGTAACCAGGTAGACTAGTCCTACTTCTATATGTGTTGTTATTTAGACTAGTCCTACTTCTATATGTGTTGTTATTTAGACTAGTCCTACCTCTATATGTGTAACCAGGTAGACTAGTTCTACTTCTATGTGTGTAACCAGGTAGACTAGTCCTACTTCTATATGTGTAACCAGGTAGACTAGTCCTACTTCTATATGTGTTGTTATTTAGACTAGTCCTACTTCTATATGTGTTGTTATTTAGACTAGTCCTACTTCTATATGTGTAACCAGGTAGACTAGTCCTACCTCTATATGTGTAACCAGGTAGACTAGTCCTACTTCTATATGTGTATCCAGGTAGACTAGTCCTACTTCTATATGTGTTGTCGGGTAGACTGGTGCTACTTCTATATGTGTAACCAGGTAGACTAGTCCTACTTCTATATGTGTTGTCGGGTAGACTAGTCCTACTTCTATATGTGTTGTCGGGTAGACTGGTTCTACTTCTATATGTGTATCCAGGTAGACTAGTCCTACCTCTATATGTGTTGTCGGGTAGACTGGTTCTACTTCTATATGTGTAACCAGGTAGACTAGTCCTACTTCTATATGTGTAACCAGGTAGACTGGTTCTACTTCTATATGTGTAACCAGGTAGACTAGTCCTACCTCTATATGTGTAGTCAGGTAGACTAGTCCTACTTCTATATGTGTAACCAGGTAGACTAGTCCTACTTCTAGATGTGTAACCAGGTAGACTGGTTCTACTTCTATATGTGTATCCAGGTAGACTAGTCCTACCTCTATATGTGTTGTCGGGTAGACTGGTTCTACTTCTATATGTGTAACCAGGTAGACTAGTCCTACTTCTATATGTGTAACCAGGTAGACTGGTTCTACTTCTATATGTGTAACCAGGTAGACTAGTCCTACCTCTATATGTGTAGTCAGGTAGACTAGTCCTACTTCTATATGTGTAACCAGGTAGACTAGTCCTACTTCTATATGTGTAACCAGGTAGACTAGTCCTACCTCTATATGTGTAACCAGGTAGACTAGTCCTACTTCTATATGTGTAACCAGGTAGACTAGTCCTACTTCCATATGTGTAACCAGGTAGACTAGTCCTACTTCTATATGTGTAACCAGGTAGACTAGTCCTACTTCTATATGTGTAACCAGGTAGACTGGTGAAAAGGTAGAGAGGGAGTGAAAAGGGAGAGAGGCGGAGAGAGGGAGTGAAAAGGGAGAGAGGTGGAGAGAGGGAGTGAAAAGGGAGAGAGGCGGAGAGAGGGGAGTGAAAAGGGAGAGAGGCGGAGAGAGGGAGTGAAAAGGGAGAGAGGAGGGGAGTGAAAAGGGAGAGAGGAAGTGAAAAGGGAGAGAGAGAGTGAAAAGGGAGAGAGAGAGTGAAAAGGGAGAGAGAGAGAGTGAAAAGGGAGAGAGAGGGAGTGAAAAGGGAGAGAGGGAGTGAAAAGGGAGAGAGGCGGAGAGGGAGGGAGTGAAAAGGGAGAGAGGGGAGTGAAAAGGGAGAGAGGCGGAGAGAGGGGAGTGAAAAAGGAGAGAGGCAGAGAGAGGGAGTGAAAAGGGAGAGAGGCGGAGAGAGGGGAGTGAAAAGGGAGAGAGGCGGAGAGAGGGAGTGAAAAGGGAGAGAGGCGGAGAGAGGGGAGTGAAAAGGGAGAGAGGGGGAGAGAGGGAGTGAAAAGGGAGAGAGGGAGTGAAGAGGGAGAGAGGCGGAAAGAGGGAGTGAAAAGGGAGAGAGGGAGTGAAAAGGGAGAGAGGGAGTGAAAAGGGAGAGAGGGGAGTGAAAAGGGAGAGAGGGGAGTGAAAAGGGAGAGAGGGAGTGAAAAGGGAGAGAGGCGGAGAGAGGGAGTGAAAAGGGAGAGAGGCGGAGAGAGGGAGTGAAAAGGGAGAGAGGAGGAGAGAGGGAGTGAAAAGGGAGAGAGGGGAGTGAATAGGGAGAGAGGCGGAGAGAGGGAGTGAAAAGGGAGAGAGGCGGAGAGAGGGAGTGAAAAGGGATAGAGGAGGAGAGAGGGAGTGAAAAGGGAGAGAGGCGGAGAGAGGGAGTGAAAAGGGAGAGAGGCGGAGAGAGATGGAGTGAAAAGGGAGAGAGGGGAGTGAAAAGGGAGAGAGGGGAGTGAAAAGGGAGAGAGGGGAGTGAATAGGGAGAGAGGCGGAGAGAGCGAGTGAAAAGGGAGAGAGGCGGAGAGAGGGAGTGAAAAGGGATAGAGGAGGAGAGAGGGAGAGAGGCGGAGAGAGGGAGTGAAAAGGGAGAGAGGCGGAGAGAGGGGAGTGAAAAGGGAGAGAGGCGGAGAGGGGGGAGTGAAAAGGGAGAGGGGGGAGTGAAAAGGGAGAGAGGGGAGTGAAAAGGGAGAGTTGGAGTGAAAAGGGAGAGAAGCGGAGAGAGGGAGTGAAAAGGGAGAGAGGCGGAGAGAGGGAGTGAAAAGGGAAAGAGGCGGAGAGAGGGAGTGAAAAGGGAGAGAGGCGGAAAGAGGGAGTGAAAGGGAGAGAGGCGGAGTGAAAAGGGAGAGAGGCGGAGAGAGGGAGTGAAAAGGGAGAGAGGCGGAGAGAGGGGAGTGAAAAGGGAGAGAGGCGGAGAGAGGTTGACAGTTTATGACAAATAGTTAAATAATTTTTCATGTAATGGCTTATGCAAGGAACTAATGCCTAGATGTTTTGAGGGGTAAGACTATTCAACAGAGAACCATCTACTATATTTTGATCAATATGACGTGAGCAATTGATAATGTGGAAAAAAGCTGACACTTGTACATTATCAATTGCAATTTGTTCAAAGGAATAAGAAATTGCTTTAATGATGTGCACAAGTGACTAGATGATTTGGAATTTGTACAAGTAGTACCAAGAATTGCACTTTTGATCTAAGAAATGCACCAAAGCGACTGAGGAAAACTGTAATCACTTTCCCAGTGGAATACAACCTAACAGACAAGAAGCCATTCTTTACAAAACAGTATGAATACAAACAATGGCAGGGCTGATTGGTGATGGGGAGGGTATGGGGCATTAACAAAGCCATCACCTACAGAGAGATGAACCTGGAGTAGAGTCCCCTAAGCAAGCTGGTCATTGTGCTCTGTTCACAAACATAAACACACCCCACAGAGCCCCTGGACAACAGCACAATTAGACCCAACAAAATCATGAGAAAACAAAAAGATAATTACTTGACACATTGGAAAGAATTAACAAAAAAACTGAGAAAACTAGAATGCTATTTGGCCCTAAACAGAGAGTACACAGTGGCAGAATACCTGACCACTGTGACTGACCCAAACTTAAGGAAAGCTTTGACTATGTACAGACTCAGTGAGCATAAATGTCAAATTTGTGATTTCATGAACTGGTACATACAAGAAAACCAGGTTTTAAAGTTCTGTTCAATAGCCATCCCATCATTACAAAACATTTGAAAGGCTAAGTCTATCATCTCCTGAGAAGTGGTAACTATTCACATGAACTTTTCAAAGAGGTTTGGTGCCCCCTGGTGGCTGAACCCGAGATCAATGAGAGATCTTGTCAGAAACAATGACAGAGTCCCACTTCTCTGTCATTGCACAAACTAGAGAGAGAGAGAGAGAGATCTCACTAGGTGACAAGGTGAGTCTCTTCTCCCTGACCTGGATGTTATAATGACCTGGTGGTTGGCATAACACAAGCAGAACCCGAGAACAGGATGGCGGAGAGAGGGAGTGAAAAGGGAGAGAGGCGGAGAGGGGGAGTGAAAAGGGAGAGAGACGGAGAGAGGGAGTGAAAAGGGAGAGAGGCGGAGAGAGGGAGTGAAAAGGGAGAGAGGCGGAGAGAGGGAGTGAAAAGGGAGAGAGGCGGAAAGAGGGAGTGAAAAGGGAGAGAGGCGGAGAGAGGGGAGTGAAAAGGGAGAGAGGCGGAGAGAGGGAGTGAAAAGGGAGAGAGGCGGAGTGAGGGAGTGAAAAGGGAGAGAGGCGGAGTGAGGGAGTGAAAAGGGAGAGAGGCGGAGAGAGGGGAGTGAAAAGGGAGAGAGGCGGAGAGAGGGGAGTGAAAAGGGAGAGAGGGAGTGAAAAGGGAGAGAGGTGGAGAGAGGGAGTGAAAAGGGAGAGAGGCGGAGAGAGGGAGTGAAAAGGGAGAGAGGCGGAGAGAGGGAGTGAAAAGGGAGAGAGGCGGAGAGAGGGAGTGAAAAGGGAGAGAGGCGGAGAGAGGGGAGTGAAAAGGGAGAGAGGCGGAGAGAGGGGAGTGAAAATGGAGAGAGGCGGAGAGAGGGAGTGAAAAGGGAGAGAGGCGGAGAGAGGGAGCGAAAAGGGAAAGAGGCGGAGAGAGGGAGTGAAAAGGGAGAGAGGCGTAGAGAGGGAGTGAAAAGGGAGAGAGGCGGAGTGAGGGAGTGAAAAGGGAGAGAGGCGGAGTGAGGGAGTGAAAAGGGAGAGAGGCAGAGAGAGGGGAGTGAAAAGGGAGAGAGGCGGAGAGAGGGGAGTGAAAAGGGAGAGAGGGAGTGAAAAGGGAGAGAGGTGGAGAGAGGGAGTGAAAAGGGAGAGAGGCGGAGAGAGGGAGTGAAAAGGGAGAGAGGCGGAGAGAGGGAGTGAAAAGGGAGAGAGGCGGAGAGAGGGGAGTGAAAAGGGAGAGGCGGAGAGAGGGGAGTGAAAATGGAGAGAGGGAGTGAAAAGGGAGAGAGGCGGAGAGAGGGAGTGAAAAGGGAGAGAGGCGGAGAAAGGGCAGAATACCTGACCACTGTGACTGACCCAAACTTAAGGAAAGCTTTGACTATGTACAGACTCAGTGAGCATAAATGTCAAATGTGTGATTTCATGAACTGGTACATACAAGAAAACCAGGTTTTAAAGTTCTGTTCAATAGCCATCCCATCATAATATTTCTGTTTATTTTTATTTTTTTATTTGTGTCAGACACTGCTGAAAGTCTATATCAGCTACATTCAATCCTTCTTTGAATACGCCCTACCAGCCAGATAGTCAGATAACAGCTTCACCACAGCAGATCAATCGGCTACAGAAAAACATCTGCTAAACACGTGTATGTGACCAATAAAATGTGATTTTGATTTTAAATAAATGTCCTATTTATCGAAGATGCTGTTGGCTTGGGTCAAAATTACTCCAAAGGATTTGAATTTGTTAAAAGTCCATATTGATACAGAAACTCTAATCCATGATTTAGATTTATTAAGAACAAGTTGCTTGACAAAGTCATGCAAAATTGGAAGAATTGAATAAACCACATTTTGGCTATGATAAAAGATATGCCTCTGGGGTCAAAATGATCCATGTCAGAAGTATGGTTCAATGAAAATATGTAGTGGGTGTAAAGTTTGTTTTAAACTCTCACTCATTAAACACGAATCAATCAACACATGCTTCTCTTTAAACGACTTAATATAATATTAAACTTTTATGAAATAAATGAAAAATTAACATTTGGTTCCTCAACTGCGTTTCCCACTCCAGTCAGCAGATGGCGATGTGCGTCTTTTAGGTTCAGGCGATGCTGCCAGTGTGACGTACAATCTAGTGGACGGGACGCTCCTTCAACAACAACAGCTAGTCAGACACCTCGGTAGCTTTCTAGCAAACACAGCTACAACATTCACCCGCTTTACACTGTTTTGGTGTATATTAGTCGCTGTGTATTAAACACACTTCTGTCTTATGTACTTGTTGGCCAATTTAATTATATATTTACGTTGTTTGTCAGCTAGCTGGTTTGCTAAGTTAGCTTAGAACTAAGCAAGTCGCTAATGCTAGCTAGCTAACATCTCCGACCATGAGTTCACTAAGCTACTCTCCTCCTACTAAAGAAGAGGTCTGCTGGATGGAGAAAGAAGCTCTCGTTAAAGAGGAAGAGAAAGATGTTACAATACAAAAACAAGTAGAGGGTGAGGCTGTTACCGTGAAAGAAGAAGAGAAAGACGTTACAGTGAAAGAAGAGGAAGACGCGTTCAGATTGAAAGAGGAGGATGATGTTACAATAAAAGAAGATGAGGAAGAGAAAGAGGAGAGAGCAGTTTTTGGAGTGAAAGAGGAGGCGGGGGAGATGACTGTCACATTGAAAGAGGAGAAGGAGGAAGAAGAGGAGGTTGGAGATCTGTTTAACACCAGTAAGTACCGTCTCTGCAGTCGTTGAACCAATATGCAGTAAAGGGGTTCTACACTTTAATGTTGTTCTGTAGGAATGGCTGAAGCTACACTGTAACGTGTAGAACATCAAGAGTGGACCATCAACAAAACATTAACAATTGATCAAATGCATCTAATGACAATGCCTGAAATACTGTAGTCCTCAATATCTCCTATTAGATTAGCCCAATATGTAGTCTTAAAGGGGCAATCAATAGTTGTTACATCCATTTTGGGGCTTATACATTAATGATATGTACCCATTGTTTCTTGAAGAATTCACTTATAAATGCCTCATGATTTTAGTTCAACTGTCGTACCCCATCAGAACCCAAAATATGAGCTTTTTTTACTCCAATGTTTGTCAGTAAATATAAACAAACACGGTATATCCCCAAAACATGGTTAACTAGAATGTTGATATCCTGGATGGTTGCATTTCTCCAGCCCCATCCCTCAGCTTTTTACCGAAACAGGCAGGGAGTACGCTTTGTTATTGTTTCTACTGCTGATTGCTGTCCCCGTTACTCCTCAAGGTCCAATGAGTGTATGTTATTTTCAGAGGTAGACTGGCTCTGGCAGGTAAAATAGTCAAATATTGACCGGTTGCATCACCACCTGGTATGGCAACTGCTCGGCATCTGACCGTAAGGCGCTACAGAGGGTAGTGACTCGGTACCGGTGCCCCCTGTATATAACCTCCACACTGACTCGGTACCGGTGCCCCTGTATATAGCCTCCACACTGACTCGGTACCGGTGCCCCCTGTATATAACCTCCACACTGACTACACACTGACTCGGTACCGGTGCCCCCTGTATATAGCCTCCACACTGACTCGGTACCGGTGCCCCCTGTATATAGCCTCCACACTGACTCAGTACCGGTGCCCCCTGTATATAACCTCCACACTGACTCTGTACCGGTGCCACCTGTATATAACCTCCACACTGACTCGGTACCGGTGCCCCCTGTATATAGCCTCCACACTGACTCAGTACCGGTGCCCCCTGTATATAGCCTCCACACTGACTCGGTACCAGTGCCCCCTGTATATAGCCTCCACACTGACTCAGTACCGGTGCCCCCTGTATATAGCCTCCACACTGACTCTGTACCGGTGCCCTCTGTATATAGCCTCCACACTGACTCGGTACCGGTGCCCCCTGTATATAACCTCCACACTGACTCAGTACCGGTGCCCCCTGTATATAGCCTCCACACTGACGCGGTACCGGTGCCCCCTGTATATAACCTCCACACTGACTCAGTACCGGTGCCCCCTGTATATAGCCTCCACACTGACTCGGTACCGGTGCCCCCTGTATATAACCTCCACACTGACTCGGTACCGGTGCCCCCTGTATATAACCTCCACACTGACTCGGTACCGGTGCCCCCTGTATATAGCCTCATTATTCTCATTGTGTTACTTTTTATTATTACTTTTTATTTTAGTCTACTTGGTAAATGTTTTCTTCTTCTTGAACTGCACTGTTGGTTAAGGGCTTGTAAGTAAAGAATTTCACTGTAAAGTCTAAGTTGGTGTCTTGACGGATTTGTAAAAAACGGTTTATCAAAAAACACTATACAGTGGGGAGAAGAAGTATTTGATACACTGACGATTTTGCAGGTTTTCCTACTTACAAAAATCCAGAAAATCACATTGTATGATTTTTAAGTAATTAATTTGCATTTTATTGCATGACATAAGTATTTGATACATCAGAAAAGCAGAACTTAATATTTGGTACAGAAACCTTTGTTTGCAATTACAGAGATCATACGTTTCCTGTAGTTCTTGACCAGGTTTGCACACACTGCAGCAGGGATTTTGGCCCACTCCTCCTCCATACAGACCTTCTCCAGATCCTTCAGGTTTTGGGGCTGTCGCTGGGCAATACGGACTTTCAGCTCCCTCCAAAGATTTCATATTGGCTTCAGGTCTGGAGACTGGCTAGGCCACTCCAGGACAGTAAGGATGATCAGGGATGTTCTCTTGAAAAGTGTGTGAATTTGACCATTTTGCTGTCCTGCTAAGCATTAAAAATGTAACGAGTACTTTTGGATGTCAAGGAAAAGTACTTAGGTAGTACTTTAAAGTATCTTTACTTAAGTACTTTGCACCTCTGCTTCAGACCACTGCAGTACATCTGTGATAAGGTGCGTCTCGGTGAGAGGTGTAGGAGTCAGGCGCAGGAGAGCAGGGATATCTGAGAAGCGTGTTTAATCATATAGTCCACCAATACAAAAATGGCACAGACGAAAATCCAAAAAACTACGCTCTCGATATTCAGAAACTCAAACGCACGGAGGAACAAACACAGTTCCGACACTTTACATACACGTGCGTAATAGTGAAAACATCACATATAATCGAGCGCAAATACACACAAGCTTAATCCCGCACAAACTAAGGCAGGCAACAGGTGCCCTATATACACACAGAAATAAACGCAAATGAAACCAGGTGTGAAAAGGATCACAGACAAAACAACCAGAAAAGGAAAAAGGGATCGGTGGCGGCTAGTAAACCGGCGACGCCGACCGCAGAGCGCCGCCCGAACAGGGAGAGGAGTTACCTTCGGTAGAAGTCGTGACAACATCATTGAAATTGTAATGAAATTTACATTTTAACTTCTAATTACTACCACAAAGATGGCCGCCGGTCCGTCCAACCGTTGAATGTCAACTTGAATGGTCCCTCTCTATTCTGTTTAATTTTTATGATTTCCAACAGGTTTCTTATGGAGGATTGACAGTATAATTTAAAACAGCTGATATTCCCATTCAAGTTCAACATTCTCTGATGTGTGGACCTCCAACCATCTTTGTGGTTCAACTTGGAGGTCGAAATGTAAATTTTATGACCATTTAGTACACTTTTCGACCTAAACATGACACCCATGAGAACAAGATTAGATTTGGAGCTCTACATCATTTTTTTTTTTTTTATCTCACCAAGTTTACGTTTAATGATGTAATGTTGTGAAAACTGACCTTGTGTTATTGAGGAATGTAGGGGGGGGGGGGTCTAGTCTAGATTAAACCTCATAGGAAGACAGTTTTATCATGTGGAGGTTTCATTCAGGCCTCTGTTTAACTAAATAATATGTTTGTCTTTGGCAGGAGAGAGACCAGACTCTCCCTCTGACAGCAGGAAGAGTCCTTCAGGGGAACCAGACCCAGAGATGCCCAAACCAGCCAAAGGACATCACTGCTCCCACTGCGGAAAGAGTTTTACTAAGTTACGAAACCTAAAAGAGCATGAGAGGACACACACAGGAGAAAAGCCTTTCCAATGTTCCCAGTGTGGAAGGAGTTTTAGTCAGTTAGGGAGCCTGAAAATACATAAGAGAATACACTCTGGAGATAAGCCTTACCGCTGCTCCCACTGTGGAATTACTTTTACCTGGTTAGGAAGCCTGAAGTCCCATGAGAGAATACACACAGAAGAAAAGTCCTACCACTGTTCCCACTGTGGAAAGAGTTTTAGGTGGTTAGAAGGCCTGACAAAGCATGAGAGGACACACACAGGAGAAAAGCCCTACCAATGCTCCCACTGTGGAAAGAGTTTTACTCAGTTGGGGAACCTGAAATCTCATCAGAGGATACATACACAGGAGGAGAAGACATACCACTGCTCTCATTGTGGAAAGACATTTTCCCAGTCAGACGACCTGAAATCACATGAGAGAATAGAGAGGCTGTGTTCTGACTTATGTTTTTGACTGAGAATTAGTGTTTTTGTTCATGCCAAATGAAATCGTATTGTTTATATGAAATCATTAAAAAAAAAACTTTACTTTTGCTTTTGTTTTTTTATCTGGAGACCTGATCATGTCTAAAATCAGATAAAATATTTTAAAATATGTATATTATTTTTCTTATGAGCCTCGATTGATTGGATGCAAAATGTCAACCCTATGATGTTGTTCATTATATTATTTGCAAAATGTAAATTATTATATAAGTAAGTAGCCTTCCAGAACAGCTCATAGAAACAGGAGCCTTGTCTTGTATGATCCAGAACGTCTGTCTGACAGTGTGAGAGTAATAAGGAAAATATTTTTAGTTTTCATTGTATTTCCATATCTTGACAGGCTATATATAATTTGACCGCATCAATGCATTTCTAACGATTACAATCTGTATAAAGTCCAGTAATTTGTTACATTAGAGGCACGTGTGAAAGGTAATCCATTCTGTAAATACTGTTAAAAGACTAAGAGATAATACATTTTGAAATGGAAGGAGAGATGTCTGATCTGCTCTGTTGGAACATTTTGCCACACTGCCATAGACGCCATCACACAACAGGTTGAAGTCAAAGAGGGGTTTCTTTGACATGATGTCATCAATGGGTTCCCAAATATGAGCAGAAGATGCTGCTGAATGTGTGGCCACGACTCACGACTCATTCAGTTCTGCAGAACAGCAGTGTGTTGCCTATACCCTTACAGGAGGAAGCTGTTGAGGGTGGATGGCTTATTGGGGAGTGTTGTCTACTCATTCAACGTATATTTACCTTCTTGCTAAAGCAACTTGAGTTATAATAGTCCTCTCTCTGTGTTCTTATTGGTTAATCTCTCTGTGTTCTTATTGGTTAATCTCTCTGTGTTCTTATTGGTTAATCTCTCTGTGTTCTTATTGGTTAATCTCTCTGTGTTCTTAAGCCACAACGGAGACAAATTAAAGCTGTACTCAAACTTTGACACGAGCACCTCTATTTCAGTCTCTGAAAAGTTTTATTTTTTCATCGCTTTTTTCGTTGTTGATTGTGTCATATTTCATGGTACGGTGTTGTATATTTCCCCCGTGGGCTTTATCAAAGGGATGATTTTGACCATATATGGTTAATTAGGGGCATTTCGAAATGCAAATAGCCAAGGTGGTGCAGTAGCACTGAAGCTCAGAACAATTTGTATTTTATTAATGGTTATCTCCTACCAGTGTGCTGTGACACTCGTAGGGTTGTTTGGCAAATCACACCTTTTCTATGCCTACAAACATTCTAAATTCCATTCGAAAGTAGTATTTAGAATATATATATATATATATATAATATATATAACAGTTTCTACACAATATTGATACATGAGGCTCCAGGACTCTTCGCTGGCCACTCCAGAACAGAAGACTCCAGAACAGAAGACTCCAGAACAGAAGACTCCAGAACAGAACACTCCAGAACAGAAGACTCCAGAACAGAACACTCCAGAACAGAACACTCCAGAACAGAAGACTCCAGAACAGAACACTCCAGAACAGAACACTCCAGATTTGATTTGAGTTCAGGGTTGTTGTCCTGCTGGAAGACCTACAACCTTCAACAGAGACACAGACGTCAATTCAATGTCTAGCGACTGGAACGAGCTGCAGAAAACAGTAAAACTGGACAGTTTTATTTCTTCATTCAAAGACTCAATCATGGACACTCTTACTGACAGTTGAGGCTGCTTCGTGTGATGTATTGCTGTCTCTACCTTTGTGCTGTTGTCTGTGCCCAATAATGTTTGTACCATGTTTTGTGCTGCTACCATGTTGTGCTGCTGCCATGTTGTGTTGTCATGTGTTGCTGCCTTGCTATGTTGTTGTCTTAGGTCTCTTTATGTAGTGTGGTGTCTCTCTTGTCGTGATGTGTGTTTTATCCTATATTTTTATTCATTTTTAATCCTAGTCCCCGTCCCCGCAGGAGGGCTTTTGCCTTCTGGTGGGCCTTCATTGTAAATAAGAATTTGTTCTTAACTGACTTGCCTAGTTAAATAAAGGTTAAAAAACACACTCTATTATGCATGGGAATAATGCTGGTGTTTTTAATGTCCAACATGCTGGTGTTTTTAATGTGCAGCACAACATGACAACAACATGACAACAACATGGTAGCAGCACAACATGTCAACAACATGGTAGCAGCACAACATGACAACAACATGACAACAACATGACAACAACATGGTAGCAGCACAACATGACAACAACATGGTAACAGCATGACAACAACATGGTAGCAGCACAACATGACAACAACATGGTAGCAGCACAACATGACAACAACATGGTAGCAGCACAACATGACAACAACATGACAACAACATGGTAGCAGCACAACATGACAACAACATGGTAGCAGATCAACATGACAACAACATGGTAGCAGCACAACATGACAACAACATGGTAGCAGCACAACATGACAACAACATGGTAGCAGCACAACATGACAACAACATGGTAGCAGCACAACATGACAACAACATGGTAGCAGCACAACATGACAACAACATGGTAGCAGCACAACATGACAACAACATGGTAGCAGCACAACATGACAACAACATGGTAGCAGCACAACATGACAACAACATGACAACAACATGGTAGCAGCACAACATGACAACAACATGGTAGCAGCACAACATGACAACAACATGGTAGCAGCACAACATGACAACAACATGGTAGCAGCACAACATGACAACAACATGGTAGCAGCACAACATGACAACAACATGGTAGCAGCACAACATGACAACAACATGGTAGCAGCACAACATGGCAACAACATGACAACAACATGGTAGCAGCACAACATGGCAACAACATGACAACAACACGGTAGCAGCACAACATGACAACAACATGGTAGCAACACAACATGACAACAACATGGTAGCAGCACAACATGACAACAACATGGTAGCAACACAACATGACAACAACATGGTAGCAGCACAACATGACAACAACATGGTAGCAACACAACATGACAACAACATGGTAGCAACACAACATGACAACAACATGGTAGCAACACAACATGACAACAACATGACAACAACATGGTAGCAGCACAACATGACAACAACATGGTAGCAGCACAACATGACAACAACATGACAACAACATGGTAGCAGCACAACATGACAACAACATGGTAGCAGCACAACATGACAACAACATGGTAGCAACACAACATGACAACAACATGGTAGCAGCACAACATGACAACAACATGGTAGCAACACAACATGACAACAACATGGTAGCAACACAACATGACAACAACATGGTAGCAACACAACATGACAACAACATGACAACAACATGGTAGCAGCACAACATGACAACAACATGGTAGCAGCACAACATGACAACAACATGACAACAACATGACAACAACATGGTAGCAGCACAACATGACAACAACATGACAACAACATGGTAGCAGCACAACATGACAACAACATGGTAGCAGCACAACATGACAACAACATGGTAGCAGCACAAAGCATTGTACAAACATTATTGGCCACAGACAACAGCACAAAGAGGAAGAAGGTAGAGACAACAATACATCAGGCAAAGCAGCCACAACTGACAACGGACATTATATTGTCAGGATTGGAGTTAAATCCTTAACTAGGTATTAATTTATTAAAATATTATTAATTAAGCAGACTCATATCAAACCAACAACCCTGGCGTTGCGTGCGCCATGCTTTACCAACTGTGCGACACAGAACTATTCTAGCATTATATATTCATAATGTACATATTCACATGTAGCTACAGGTCTGCATAGACGAAAGTATTGGCTGTAAGAAGTCAGACAAAACATATTTGCTCATCTTTAAATTAATAAACAATGTAGTGAATATTTTTCTAAACTGCGTTACTCATTCCAGTCAGCTGACGGCGATATGCGTCTTCAGATGGTGACGTCATATCTAGTGGACTACACGACACCGGAAGCTGTTTCAACAACACGGATGCTGACTCATTCAACCACCTCCGTAGCCTGGTATCCAACATACAACCGAAAACATTGAAGCTCTTTGGACCATTTTTGATTTCGGTGTTTTTAACACAATCCTCTTTACGTATCTACTATTTAACTTAAACGTAACTTGTTTGCTCAATTTACACATTTGTTGATTATACTGAACCTAAGCTAATCGTCAATGCTAGCTAGCCCACCATGAGCTCTCCAAGCTACTCTCCTCCTGCTAAAGAAGAGGTCTGCTGGACGGAGAAAGAGGGCCTGTGGCTGAACGTTGTCGTGAAAGAAGAGGGGGAAGAGGAGGATGTTTCCGTAAAAGGAGAGGAAGATGCTTTCAGAATGAAAGAGGAGGAAGAGGAGGCTATCAGTATCACGTTTAAAGAAGAGGAAGAACCTTTTGGAGTGGGAGAGGAGGCTATCTCAATAAAAGAGGAGGAGGAAGACGTTTGGAGAGATGAAGAGGGAGAGGAAGAGGAGACTGAAGATCTGATTAACACCAGTGAGTACTGTCTTAAAAACACAGCCAGAAACTCTGCAGTTGTTGAACTAATGTGTGGTTTTAAAGCCAAAGGGGCATTGCACTGAAATGTGCTCCTCACCAGAACCCCAAATATAAGCTCGTAAAGCTCCGTTGTGTGTAAACAATGCAAATGTAAACAAACACTGTATTTGACGCAAAACGTATTTAAAACGATCATTTTGATCTCATGGTCGGTCCTTGCATCCACAGCTCTGTCTATGAATTAGAGTTGTTCCATTCCTTCAAACCCTCCGCTACTCTCCCCTATCTGTTCATTAGGACAGTGGAGACTGAATTAGTTGTTCCATTCCTTCAAGCCCTCCGCTACTCTCCCCTATCTGTTCATTAGGACAGTGGAGACTGAATTAGAGTTGTTCCATTCCTTCAAGCCCTCCGCTACTCTCCCCTATCTGTTCATTAGGACAGTGGAGACTGAATTAGAGTTGTTCCATTCCTTCAAGCCCTCCGCTACTCTCCCCTATCTGTTCATGAGGACAGTGGAGATATAAAACGTTTAAGTACCAAATCAAGTGTTATTGGTCACATACACATGGTAAGCAGACGTTAATGAAATGACATTTTATTTCTTCGGCCTCCTGAGGTTGAAGAGACGCTGTTGCACCTTCTTCACTACACTGTCTGACCATTTCAGTTTGTCTGTGATGTGTACGCCGAGGAACTGAAAAGTTTCCGCCTTCTCCTCTCCCCTCGGCTACACTCCCCTATCTTTTTATTAGGACACTGAAGCGTTTAATGACCAATAACAGGGGAGGTTCACATTTTTTAGAGGTATGAGGGGTATGGCTCTACCTTTCTCACTCATTATTATTCATGATCCATTCATGATTATCCCTAATCGTGTTAGCATCCACATTAATATACAAGTGTTCAGAAACATATTCTATTCTTGTGTGACTCGTATGACACGATACATTATTTACCGTTCATTTCTGTTGGGTACAACATCATCTGAAACGCAACCAAAACAAACTGCAAATGCATCCAACATGTTTGTAGAGTCACAAGCTTGATGTAGTTATTATGTTGTAGGAATGTGAGACCAAATACTACACTTATGACTACTTCAATACACATAGAAGTGAATTTTGGCCAAATACTTATGACGCATTCAAATGTGAGAGACTAGATACATGAAGTCATTTTATTTCTAAATGGTAGAACAGATACCCTGAAAATAACCTCAAATAAAAGGTGACGTTCTGTGCCGTCTCATATGAAGCATTTGATCTCATATCTAAAATTCTGGAGTACAGAGTCACATTAAACTGTTATCTTCCCTGTCTGAATAAATACATAGGGGAGTATATATCGTTTATTTAAGCAATTAGGCCCGTATACCACAGGTATGTCAAAACATTTATTTTTACTACTCTAATTACCTTGGTAACCTGTTTATAATAGCAATAAGGCACCCCGGGGGTTTGTGGTATATGGCCAATATACCACGGCTAAGGGCTGTTCTTAGGCACAGTCCAACTCCCATATTACCTGACCTCTTTACTAACCTGTAAGAGTAGGAGTTACCCTACCCAATCACAGGGATGGATAACTGTAAATTCCAACTGCTGCTACAGACGTAGGAAAAACAGCTGAGGCATTCCATGTCATTTCAGCAACTGATCTCCGAGGAAATGAAGCTAATTGATTAGCACTTTTGATTTATAAGGATTCACATAATATTCTATAAATATAGTGTCCAACATCCAATTTGGACCAAACTTCTTCCTACCTTTTGAGTAGACATTAGGAATCCAACAACCAGTATATATGTTTTTAATAGACAGTTACTATCTATCGACTTAAATCTGGAATAAAAAGGTCCCACGGTTGTGTTTTTGGAGAGACAGAAAGGAGAGGGGGACCCTTGTCCTCCATTACTACTGGACTGCTAATATTCACAACCTTTTGGGTTTTTACACTAAAAAATAAATATATATATATTTCAGACAATGACGGCCTAGGAACATTCATAGAGGAGGAAGGACCGGTGTGTTCCTTTATGGAAAATAACTAATGTCAAACACCATCCCTGGTCTCCTTAGTCTGTGCTCCACTACCATCCCTGGTCTCCTTAGTCTGTGCTCCACTACCATCCCTGGTCTCCTTAGTCTGTGCTCCACTACCATCCCTGGTCTCCTTAGTCTGTGCTCCACTACCATCCCTGGTCTCCTTAGTCTGTGCCCCTCCATCCCTGGTCTCCTTAGTCTGTGCTCCACTACCATCCCTGGTCTCCTTAGTCTGTGGCCCTACCCTCCCTGCTCTCCTTAGTCTGTGCTCCACTACCATCCCTGGTCTCCTTAGTCTGTGCTCCACTACCATCCCTGGTCTCCTTAGTCTGTGCTCCACTACCATCCCTGGTCTCCTTAGTCTGTGCTCCACTACCATCCCTGGTCTCCTTAGTCTGTGCTCCACTACCATCCCTGGTCTCCTTAGTCTGTGCTCCACTACCATCCCTGGTCTCCTTAGTCTGTGCTCCACTACCATCCCTGGTCTCCTTAGTCTGTGGCCCTACCATCCCTGGTCTCCTTAGTCTGTGCTCCACTACCATCCCTGGTCTCCTTAGTCTGTGCTCCACTACCATCCCTGGTCTCCTTAGTCTGTGCTCCACTACCATCCCTGGTCTCCTTAGTCTGTGCCCCTCCATCCCTGGTCTCCTTAGTCTGTGCTCCACTACCATCCCTGGTCTCCTTAGTCTGTGCTCCACTACCATCCCTGGTCTCCTTAGTCTGTGCTCCACTACCATCCCTGGTCTCCTTAGTCTGTGCTCCACTACCATCCCTGGTCTCCTTAGTCTGTGCTCCACTACCATCCCTGGTCTCCTTAGTCTGTGGCCCTACCATCCCTGGTCTCCTTAGTCTGTGCTCCACTACCATCCCTGGTCTCCTTAGTCTGTGCTCCACTACCATCCCTGGTCTCCTTAGTCTGTGCTCCACTACCATCCCTGGTCTCCTTAGTCTGTGCCCCTCCATCCCTGGTCTCCTTAGTCTGTGCTCCACTACCATCCCTGGTCTCCTTAGTCTGTGCTCCACTACCATCCCTGGTCTCCTTAGTCTGTGCCCCTACCATCCCTGGTCTCCTTAGTCTGTGCTCCACTACCATCCCTGGTCTCCTTAGTCTGTGCTCCACTACCATCCCTGGTCTCCTTAGTCTGTGCTCCACTCCACTCCATCCCTGGTCTCCTTAGTCTGTGCTCCACTCCACTCCATCCCTGGTCTCCTTAGTCTGTGCCCCTTCCACCCCTCGTCTCCTTAGTCTGTCCCCCTACCATTGAGTAAACAATACCACTCAATCAACCCTATTGTGAAAAGTTCACTTAGGTCTCAGTTTGGGATCCACGTCGGACACAGACAAGCTATCTCATCCATGCCTTTTATTTCCAACCCACTCTTCACGCCCTTCCTCATAGACACAGCCTTCCAGCTATGTTTTCAGAAAGGACTGAAGAGTGGAAAATACCTTTTCCATGAAAGTATATTTACCTCCTTTGAACATCTAGTTAGAGAGCACAGTATACCCCAGACACACTTCCTAATGTACCAACAGATTCACAGTATACCCCAGACACACTTCTTCAGGTACCAACAGATTCACAGTGTACCCCAGAAACACTTCTTCAGGTACCTGCAGATTCACAGTGTACCCCAGACACACTTCTTCATGTACCAACAGATTCACAGTATACCCCAGACACACTTCTTAATGTACCAACAGATTCACAGTATACCCCAGACACACTTCTTCAGGTACCAACAGATTCACAGTGTACCCCAGACACACTTCTTCAGGTACCAACAGATTCACAGTATACCCCAGACACACTTCTTCAGGTACCTGCAGATTCACAGTATACCCCAGACACACTTCTCATTGTACCTGCAGATTCACAGTATACCCCAGACACACTTCTTCATGTACCAACAGATTCACAGTATACCCCAGACACACTTCTTCAGGTACCAACAGATTCACAGTATACCCCAGACACACTTCCTAATGTACCAACAGATTCACAGTATACCCCAGACACACTTCTTCAGGTACCAACAGATTCACAGTATACCCCAGACACACTTCTTCAGGTACCAACAGATTCACAGTATACACCAGACACACTTCTTAATGTACCAACGGATTCACAGTATACCCCAGACACACTTCTTAATGTACCAACAGATTCACAGTATACCCCAGACACACTTCTTCAGGTACCTGCAGATTCACAGTATACACCAGACACACTTCTTCAGGTAGACACGTTTAATACTACAGTTTAAAGTATTTCATGGCCTACACATTTGCAGGAATAGACTTGTTCCATTCTACTACTCTACTGGTCATGTCTGACACTAGTTCCATTCTACTACTCTACTGGTCATGTCTGACACTAGTTCCATTCTGTTACTCTACTGGTCATGTCTGACACTAGTTCCATTCTACTACTCTACTGGTCATGTCTGACACTAGTTCCATTCTACTACTCTACTGGTCATGTCTGACACTAGTTCCATTCTACTACTCTACTGGTCATGTCTGACACTAGTTCCATTCTACTACTCTACTGGTCATGTCTGACACTAGTTCCATTCTGTTACTCTACTGGTCATGTCTGACACTAGTTCCATTCTGTTACTCTACTGGTCATGTCTGACACTAGTTCCATTCTACTACTCTACTGGTCATGTCTGACACTAGTTCCATTCTACTACTCTACTGGTCATGTCTGACACTAGTTCCATTCAACTACTCTACTGGTCATGTCTGACACTAGTTCCATTCTGTTCCTCTACTGGTCATGTCTGACACTAGTTCCATTCTGTTACTCTACTGGTCATGTCTGACACTAGTTCCTTTCTGTTACTCTACTGGTCATGTCTGACACTAGTTCCATTCTGTTACTCTACTGGTCATGTCTGACACTAGTTCCTTTCTGTTACTCTACTGGTCATGTCTGACACTAGTTCCATTCTGTTACTCTACTGGTCATGTCTGACACTAGTTCCATTCTGTTACTCTACTGGTCATGTCTGACACTAGTTCCATTCTGTTACTCTACTGGTCATGTCTGACACTAGTTCCATTCTGTTACTCTACTGGTCATGTCTGACACTAGTTCCATTCTACTACTCTACTGGTCATGTCTGACACTAGTTCCATTCTACTACTCTACTGGTCATGTCTGACACTAGTTCCATTCTGTTACTCTACTGTTCATGTCTGACACTAGTTCCATTCTGTTACTCTACTGGTCATGTCTGACACTAGTTCCATTCTACTACTCTACTGTTCATGTCTGACACTAGTTCCATTCTGTTACTCTACTGGTCATGTCTGACACTAGTTCCATTCAACTACTCTACTGGTCATGTCTGACACTAGTTCCATTCTGTTCCTCTACTGTTCATGTCTGACACTAGTTCCATTCTACTACTCTACTGGTCATGTCTGACACTAGTTCCATTCTGTTCCTCTACTGTTCATGTCTGACACTAGTTCCATTCTACTACTCTACTGGTCATGTCTGACACTAGTTCCATTCTACTACTCTACTGGTCATGTCTGACACTAGTTCCATTCTGTTCCTCTACTGGTCATGTCTGACACTAGTTCCATTCTGTTACTCTACTGGTCATGTCTGACACTAGTTCCATTCTACTACTCTACTGGTCATGTCTGACACTAGTTCCATTCTACTACTCTACTGGTCATGTCTGACACTAGTTCCATTCTGTTACTCTACTGGTCATGTCTGACACTAGTTCCATTCTACTACTCTACTGGTCATGTCTGACACTAGTTCCATTCTACTACTCTACTGGTCATGTCTGACACTAGTTCCATTCTGTTCCTCTACTGGTCATGTCTGACACTAGTTCCATTCTACTACTCTACTGGTCATGTCTGACACTAGTTACATTCTACTACTCTACTGGTCATGTCTGACACTAGTTCCATTCTACTACTCTACTGGTCATGTCTGACACTAGTTCCATTCTACTACTCTACTGGTCATGTCTGACACTAGTTCCATTCTGTTACTCTACTGGTCATGTCTGACACTAGTTCCATTCTGTTACTCTACTGGTCATGTCTGACACTAGTTCCATTCTGCTCCTCTACTGGTCATGTCTGACACTAGTTCCATTCTGTTACTCTACTGTTCTTGTCTGACACTAGTTCCATTCTACTACTCTACTGGTCATGTCTGACACTAGTTCCATTCTGTTACTCTACTGGTCATGTCTGACACTAGTTCCATTCTGTTACTCTACTGGTCATGTCTGACACTAGTTCCATTCTACTACTCTACTGTTCTTGTCTGACACTAGTTCCATTCTACTACTCTACTGGTCATGTCTGACACTAGTTCCATTCTACTACTCTACTGGTCATGTCTGACACTAGTTCCATTCTACTACTCTACTGGTCATGTCTGACACTAGTTCCATTCTGTTACTCTACTGGTCATGTCTGACACTAGTTCCATTCTGTTACTCTACTGGTCATGTCTGACACTAGTTCCATTCTGTTACTCTACTGGTCATGTCTGACACTAGTTCCATTCTGTTACTCTACTGGTCATGTCTGACACTAGTTCCATTCTGTTACTCTACTGGTCATGTCTGACACTAGTTCCATTCTACTACTCTACTGGTCATGTCTGACACTAGTTCCATTCTACTACTCTACTGGTCATGTCTGACACTAGTTCCATTCTACTACTCTACTGGTCATGTCTGACACTAGTTCCATGTCTGACACTCGTTCTTTGAGACTGTCTCATAGCTGCGGCTTGGAGTATTGCTTCTTCCTCTTTTGTAATGTAATATCTATCCTATACTGTCTGGGCTATGTATCCAGTAAAGGCCTAATAAATGCATAACAACAGTCAAGTTTAATAGGGTTTTTTGTTAGACTACAGCGTGGTTTCCCAAACTCGGTCCTCTGGACCCCAAGCTTTGATTATTTGAATCAGCTGTATAGTGTCATGGGGGGAAAAAAACAAAATGTGCACCCCTCGGGGTCCCGAGTTTGGGAAACATTGGCCTTGAAGCATTACAGCCACTCTGTGATGACTTGGCACTACAAATCAAATCAAATTTTATTATTCACATTTAGTAAAATGCTTACTTACGAGCCTCTAACCGACAGTGCAGTTTCAAAAAATATGGATAAGTATAAGAGATAAAAGTAACAAGTAAAAAATAACAATATATACAGGGGGGGGTGCCGGTACAGAGTCAATGTGCGGGGGCACCGGTTAGTTGAGGTAATATGTACATGTAGGTAGAGTTAATTAAAGTGACTATGCATAGATGACAACAGAGAGTGGCAGTGGTGTGGTGGGGCAATGTGAATAGTCTGGGTAGCCGTTTGACTAGATGTTCAGGAGTCTTATGGCTTGGTGGTAGAAGTTGTTTAGAAGCCTCTTGGACCTAGACTTGGCGTTCCGGTACCGCTTGCCGTGTGGTAGCAGAGAGAACAGTCTATGACTAGGGTGGCTGGAGTCTTTGACATTTTTTAGGGCCTTCCTCTGACACCGCCTGGTATAGAGGTCCTGGATGGCAGGAAGCTTGGCCCCGGTGAAGTACTGGGCCGTTCGCCTTACCCTCTGTAGTGCCCTGCGGTCGGAGGCCGAGCAGTTGCCGTACCAGGTAGTGATGCAACCAGTCAGGATGCTCTCGATGTAGAACCTTTTGAGGATCTGAGGACCCATACTAAATGTTTTCAGTCTCCTGAGGGGGAATAGGTTTTGTCGTGCCCGCTTCACAACTGTCATGGTGTGCTTGGACCATGTTAGTTTGTTGGTGATGTGGACACCAAGGAACTTGAAGCTCTCAACCTGCTCCTCTATTTCCTGTAATCTACAATCATCTCCTTTGTCTTGATCACGCTGAGGGAGAGGTTGTTGTCCTGGCACCACAGCCACTGGGATTTATTTGTATCCCTTATTTTACCAGGTATGTTTAATGAGAACACATTCTCATTTACAGCAACGACCTAGGGAATATTTACAGGGGAAAAGAATGAGCCAATTGGAAGTTGGGGATGATTCGGTGGCCATGATGGTATGAAGGCCAATTTGGTAGTTTAGCCAGGACAGCGGGGTTAACACCCTTACTCTTTAGATAAGTGCAATGGGATCTTTAGTGACCACAAAGAGTCAGGACGTCCCATCCTGCACCCTACACAGGGCAATGTCCCTAATCACTGCCCTGGGGCTTTGGGATATTTTTTTTAGACCAGAGGAAAGACTGCCTCCTACTGGCGCACCAACACCACTTCCAGCAGCATTTGGTCTCCCATCCAGGGACCGAGCAGGACCAACCCTGCTTAGCTTCAGAGGCAAGACTGCCTCCTACTGGCGCACCAACACCACTTCCAGCAGCATTTGGTCTCCCATCCAGGGACCGAGCAAGACCAACCCTGCTTAGCTTCAGAGGAAAGACTGCCTCCTACTGGCGCACCAACACCACTTCCAGCAGCATTTGGTCTCCCATCCAGGGACCGAGCAGGACCAACCCTGCTTAGCTTCAGAGGAAAGACTGCCTCCTACTGGCGCACCAACACCACTTCCAGCAGCATTTGGTCTCCCATCCAGGGACCGAGCAGGACCAACCCTGCTTAGCTTCAGAGGAAAGACTGCCTCCTACTGGCGCACCAACACCACTTCCAGCAGCATTTGGTCTCCCATCCAGGGACCGAGCAGGACCAACCCTGCTTAGCTTCAGAGGAAAGACTGCCTCCTACTGGCGCACCAACACCACTTCCAGCAGCATTTGGTCTCCCATCCAGGGACCGAGCAGGACCAACCCTGCTTAGCTTCAGAGGAAAGACTGCCTCCTACTGGCGCACCAACACCACTTCCAGCAGCATTTGGTCTCCCATCCAGGGACCGAGCAGGACCAACCCTGCTTAGCTTCAGAGGAAAGACTGCCTCCTACTGGCGCACCAACACCACTTCCAGCAGCATTTGGTCTCCCATCCAGGGACCGAGCAGGAGCAACCCTGCTTAGCTTCAGAGGAAAGACTGCCTCCTACTTGCGCACCAACACCACTTCCAGCAGCATTTGGTCTCCCATCCAGGGACCGAGCAGGACCAACCCTGCTTAGCTTCAGAGGAAAGACTGCCTCCTACTGGCGCACCAACACCACTTCCAGCAGCATTTGGTCTCCCATCCAGGGACCGAGCAGGACCAACCCTGCTTAGCTTCAGAGGAAAGACTGCCTCCTACTGGCGCACCAACACCACTTCCAGCAGCATTTGGTCTCCCATCCAGGGACCGAGCAGGACCAACCCTGCTTAGCTTCAGAGGAAAGACTGCCTCCTACTGGCGCACCAACACCACTTCCAGCAGCATTTGGTCTCCCATCCAGGGACCGAGCAGGACCAACCCTGCTTAGCTTCAGAGGCAAGACTGCCTCCTACTGGCGCACCAACACCACTTCCAGCAGCATTTGGTCTCCCATCCAGGGACTGAGCAGGACCAACCCTGCTTAGCTTCAGAGGAAAGACTGCCTCCTACTGGCGCACCAACACCACTTCCAGCAGCATTTGGTCTCCCATCCAGGGACCGAGCAGGACCAACCCTGCTTAGCTTCAGAGGCAAGACTGCCTCCTACTGGCGCACCAACACCACTTCCAGCAGCATTTGGTCTCCCATCCAGGGACCGAGCAGGACCAACCCTGCTTAGCTTCAGAGGCAAGACTGCCTCCTACTGGCGCACCAACACCACTTCCAGCAGCATTTGGTCTCCCATCCAGGGACCGAGCAAGACCAACCCTGCTTAGCTTCAGAGGAAAGACTGCCTCCTACTGGCGCACCAACACCACTTCCAGCAGCATTTGGTCTCCCATCCAGGGACTGAGCAGGACCAACCCTGCTTAGCTTCAGAGGCAAGACTGCCTCCTACTGGCGCACCAACACCACTTCCAGCAGCATTTGGTCTCCCATCCAGGGACCGAGCAGGACCAACCCTGCTTAGCTTCAGAGGAAAGACTGCCTCCTACTGGCGCACCAACACCACTTCCAGCAGCATTTGGTCTCCCATCCAGGGACCGAGCAGGACCAACCCTGCTTAGCTTCAGAGGAAAGACTGCCTCCTACTGGCGCACCAACACCACTTCCAGCAGCATTTGGTCTCCCATCCAGGGACCGAGCAGGACCAACCCTGCTTAGCTTCAGAGGCAAGACTGCCTCCTACTGGCGCACCAACACCACTTCCAGCAGCATTTGGTCTCCCATCCAGGGACCGAGCAGGACCAACCCTGCTTAGCTTCAGAGGCAAGACTGCCTCCTACTGGCGCACCAACACCACTTCCAGCAGCATTTGGTCTCCCATCCAGGGACCGAGCAGGACCAACCCTGCTTAGCTTCAGAGGAAAGACTGCCTCCTACTGGCGCACCAACACCACTTCCAGCAGCATTTGGTCTCCCATCCAGGGACCGAGCAGGACCAACCCTGCTTAGCTTCAGAGGAAAGACTGCCTCCTACTGGCGCACCAACACCACTTCCAGCAGCATTTGGTCTCCCATCCAGGGACCGAGCAGGACCAACCCTGCTTAGCTTCAGAGGAAAGACTGCCTCCTACTGGCGCACCAACACCACTTCCAGCAGCATTTGGTCTCCCATCCAGGGACCGAGCAGGACCAACCCTGCTTAGCTTCAGAGGAAAGACTGCCTCCTACTGGCGCACCAACACCACTTCCAGCAGCATTTGGTCTCCCATCCAGGGACCGAGCAGGACCAACCCTGCTTAGCTTCAGAGGAAAGACTGCCTCCTACTGGCGCACCAACACCACTTCCAGCAGCATTTGGTCTCCCATCCAGGGACTGAGCAGGACCAACCCTGCTTAGCTTCAGAGGAAAGACTGCCTCCTACTGGCGCACCAACACCACTTCCAGCAGCATTTGGTCTCCCATCCAGGGACCGAGCAGGACCAACCCTGCTTAGCTTCAGAGGCAAGTCAGCAGTAGGATGCTGCTGGTTAACATGCTCTTTTATTGAGTGATCTAGTCCCGATTAAACCTCATAGGAAGACAGTTGTATCATGTGGAGGTTTCATTCAGGTCTCTGTTAAACTAAATAATCTGTTTGTCTTTGACAGGAGAGACACCAGACTCTCACGATGACAGCGGGAAGAGTTCTTCAGGGAAACCAGACCCGGCGACACCCAAACCAACGAGACGACATCAATGCTCCCACTGTGGAAAGAGTTTTCCCTGGTTAAGGGCCCTGAAGCAGCATAAGAAAAAACACTCTGGAGAGAAGCCTTATCGCTGTTCTCAATGTGGAATGACTTTTACCTGGGCAGGAAGCCTATGGGGGCATAAGAGAATACACTCTGGAGAGAAGCCTTACCACTGCTCCCACTGTGGAAAGAGTTTTAGGAAGTTAGGTGACCTGAAGGCGCATGAGAGGACACACACAGGAGAAAAGCCCTACCAATGTTCCCAGTGTGGAAAGAGTTTTAGCCATTCAGGGAGCCTTAAAGACCATGAGAGGAGACACAGACAAGAAAAACCCTACCAATGCTCCCTGTGTGGAAAGAGTTTTATCACGTTAGGGAACCTAAAACAGCATAAAAGGACACACACAGGAGAAAAGCCCTACCAATGCTCCCAGTGTGGAAAGAGTTTTAGCCATTCAGGGAGCCTTAAAGACCATGAGAGGAGACACAGACAAGAAAAACCCTACCAATGCTCCCTGTGTGGAAAGAGTTTTATCAAGTTAGGGGCCCTGAATCGGCATGAGAGGACACACACAGGAGGGGATAAGACGTACCACTGCTCCCTGTGTGAAAAGAGTTTTAACCGGTTAAGACATCTGAATAAGCATGAAAGAATACATACACAGGAGGAGAAGACATACCGCTGCTCACTGTGTGGAAAGACATTTTCCCAGTCAGAGGACCTGAAAGCACATGAGAGAATAGAGAGGCTGTGTTCTGACTTGTGCTTTTGACTGAGAATTTGTGTTTTTGTTCATGCCACATTAAATCATATTGTTTATGATTAAACCTGTCTATATAATGCATAACTGTACTATAACACACACAGGAGAAGAAGACCTTCCACTGTTCTCATTGCCTTTGACTGAGAATTCGTTTTTTTTGTTTTTGAACCCACTGATAGGTTTGGATTTCTAAACGTTAAATAGTGTTAATCATCAGTTATACTAGAGACATAAGGGGTGCCATAGTCTGGTTTCTACAACAGAAGTGAATGGTTATGTGTAGGAGGAATGTATATGGTGGATTCAGTTAAGTTTGGAATGTATTGAGTGAAGGGAGGACGATCACATGTTGGCAGGCACTGATCAGGGTGGCAAACCTGGTCAAGAACTACAGGAAACGTATGATCTCTGTAATTGCAAACAAAGGTTTCTGTACCAAATATTAAGTTCTGCTTTTCTGATGTATCAAATACTTATGTCATGCAATAAAATGCAAATTAATTACTTAAAAATCATACAATGTGATTTTCTGGATTCTTGTATTAGATTCCGTCTCTCACAGTTGAAGTGTACCTATGATAAAAATTACAGACCTCTACATGCTTTGTAAGTAGGAAAACCTGCATAATCGGCAGTGTGTCAAATACTTGTTCTCCCCACTGTATATAGCTAGTGGCTCATTTGAATAGCATTTGAATAACTGTTTGTTTGATTGATTGTGTAGTAGATGTAAAGTTTGTTTTAAATGAATTAAAAAACGAATAAATTAACATATGTTTCAAATGAAATGAACAATAAATAAAATATTTTCTTCAAGTGCGTTACCCGGTCTTTCAGGCAATGCCAGTGTGACGTATAGTCTGGTGGACATGACGCTTCTTCACAACAACAACAAGGATGTCACTAGTTACCACAGCCAGAAAGGTTAAGTAATTGTCTTGAGGGTCTAGCCTTCTAAAAATATATTAAACAACACAAGGATGAAGTGACTGTCATTATGGTACTCTTTATTGTGCATAAGAAAACGGCTAAATCCAAACAGAAAAACCAAGTGTATTTGTATTTACTATGGATCCCTATTAGCTACTGCCAAGGCAAGCTAGAAGTCATCAACCAGAGGGAGCTAAAAGGCTAGCTAGCTAGCAGTCATCAACCAGAGGGAGCTAAAAGACTAGCTAGCAGTCATCAACCAGAGGAGCTAAAAGACTAGCTAGCAGTCATCAACCAAGAGGGAGCTAAAAGACTAGCTAGCAGTCATCAACCAGATGGAGCTAAAAGACTAGCTAGCAGTTATCAACCAGAGGGAGCTAAAAGGCTAGCTAGCTAGCAGTCATCAACCAGAGGAGCTAAAATACTAGCTAGCAGTCATCAACCAGAGCGGAGCTAAAAGGCTAGCTAGCAGTTATCAACCAGAGGGAGCTAAAAGGCAAGCTAGCAGTCATCAACCAGAGGGAGCTAAAAGGCTAGCTAGCTAGCAGTCATCAACCAGAGGGAGCTAAAAGGCTAGCTAGCTAGCAGTCATCAACCAGAGGAGCTAAAATACTAGCTAGCAGTCATCAACCAGAGGGAGCTAAAAGACTAGCTAGCAGTCATCAACCAGATGGAGCTAAAAGACTAGCTAGCAGTTATCAACCAGAGGGAGCAAAAAGGCTAGCTAGCAGTCATCAACCAGATGGAGCTAAAAGACTAGCTAGCAGTCATCAACCAGATGGAGCTAAAAGACTAGCTAGCAGTCATCAACCAGAGGGAGCTAAAATACTAGCTAGCAGTCATCAACCAGAGGGAGCTAAAAGACTAGCTAGCAGTCATCAACCAGATGGAGCTAAAAGACTAGCTAGCAGTTATCAACCAGAGGGAGCAAAAAGACTAGCTAGCAGTCATCAACCAGAGCGGAGCTAAAAGGCTAGCTAGCAGTTATCAACCAGAGGGAGCTAAAAGGCAAGCTAGCAGTCATCAACCAGAGGGAGCAAAAAGGCAAGCTAGCTAGCAGTCATCAACCAGAGGAGCTAAAAGACTAGCTAGCAGTCATCAACCAGAGGGAGCTAAAAGACCAGCTAGCAGTCATCAACCAGAGGGAGCAAAAAGGCAAGCTAGCTAGCAGTCATCAACCAGAGGAGCTAAAAGACTAGCTAGCAGTCATCAACCAGAGGGAGCTAAAAGACTAGCTAGCTAGCTAGCAGTCATCAACCAGAGGAACTAAAAGGCAAGCTAGCTAGCAGTCATCAACCAGAGGAGCTAAAAGACTAGTTAGCAGTCATCAACCAGAGCGGAGCTAAAAGGCTAGCTAGCAGTTATCAACCAGAGGGAGCTAAAAGGCAAGCTAGCAGTCATCAACCAGAGGGAGCTAAAAGGCTAGCTAGCTAGCAGTCATCAACCAGAGGAGCTAAAAGACTAGCTAGCAGTCATCAACCAGAGGGAGCTAAAAGGCTAGCTAGCTAGCAGTCATCAACCAGAGGAGCTAAAATACTAGCTAGCAGTCATCAACCAGAGGGAGCTAAAAGACTAGCTAGCAGTCATCAACCAGATGGAGCTAAAAGACTAGCTAGCAGTTATCAACCAGAGGGAGCAAAAAGGCTAGCTAGCAGTCATCAACCAGATGGAGCTAAAAGACTAGCTAGCAGTCATCAACAAGATGGAGCTAAAAGACTAGCTAGCAGTCATCAACCAGAGGGAGCTAAAAGACTAGCTAGCAGTCATCAACCAGAGCGGAGCTAAAAGGCTAGCTAGCAGTTATCAACCAGAGGGAGCTAAAAGGCTAGCTAGCAGTCATCAACCAGAGGGAGCTAAAAGGCTAGCTAGCTAGCAGTCATCAACCAGAGGAGCTAAAAGACTAGCTAGCAGTCATCAACCAGAGGGAGCTAAAAGGCAAGCTAGCTAGCAGTCATCAACCAGAGGGAGCTAAAATACTAGCTAGCAGTCATCAACCAGAGGGAGCTAAAAGACTAGCTAGCAGTCATCAACCAGAGGGAGCTAAAAGACTAGCTAGTAGTCATCAACCAGAGGGAGAAAAAAGGCAAGCTAGCTAGCAGTCATCAACCAGAGGAGCTAAAAGACTAGCTAGCAGTCATCAACCAGAGGGAGCAAAAAGGCAAGCTAGCTAGCAGTCATCAACCAGAGGAGCTAAAAGACTAGCTAGCAGTCATCAACCAGAGGGAGCTAAAAGACCAGCTAGCAGTCATCAACCAGAGGAGCTAAAAGACTAGCTAGCAGTCATCAACCAGAGGGAGCAAAAAGGCAAGCTAGCTAGCAGTCATCAACCAGAGGAGCTAAAAGACTAGCTAGCAGTCATCAACCAGAGGGAGCTAAAAGACCAGCTAGCAGTCATCAACCAGAGGGAGCAAAAAGGCAAGCTAGCTAGCAGTCATCAATCAGAGGAGCTAAAAGACTAGCTAGCAGTCATCAACCAGAGGGAGCTAAAAGGCTAGCTAGCTAGCAGTCATCAACCAGAGGAGCTAAAAGGCAAGCTAGCTAGCAGTCATCAACCAGAGGGAGCTAAAATACTAGCTAGCAGTCATCAACCAGAGGGAGCTAAAAGACTAGCTAGCAGTCATCAACCAGAGGGAGCTAAAAGACTAGCTAGCAGTCATCAACCAGAGGGAGCTAAAAGACTAGCTAGTAGTCATCAACCAGAGGGAGCAAAAAGGCAAGCTAGCTAGCAGTCATCAACCAGAGGGAGCTAAAAGACTAGCTAGCAGTCATCAACCAGATGGAGCTAAAAGACTAGCTAGCAGTTATCAACCAGAGGGAGCAAAAAGGCTAGCTAGCAGTCATCAACCAGATGGAGCTAAAAGACTAGCTAGCAGTCATCAACCAGAGGGAGCTAAAAGACTAGCTAGCTAGCTAGCAGTCATCAACCAGAGGAGCTAAAAGGCAAGCTAGCTAGCAGTCATCAACCAGAGGAGCTAAAAGACTAGCTAGCAGTCATCAACCAGAGCGGAGCTAAAAGGCTAGCTAGCAGTTATCAACCAGAGGGAGCTAAAAGGCAAGCTAGCAGTCATCAACCAGAGGGAGCTAAAAGGCTAGCTAGCTAGCAGTCATCAACCAGAGGAGCTAAAAGACTAGCTAGCAGTCATCAACCAGAGGGAGCTAAAAGGCTAGCTAGCTAGCAGTCATCAACCAGAGGAGCTAAAATACTAGCTAGCAGTCATCAACCAGAGGGAGCTAAAAGACTAGCTAGCAGTCATCAACCAGAGGAGCTAAAATACTAGCTAGCTAGCTAGCAGTCATCAACCAGAGGGAGCTAAAAGACTAGCTAGCAGTCATCAACCAGAGGGAGCTAAAAGACTAGCTAGCTAGCTAGCAGTCATCAACCAGAGGAGCTAAAAGGCAAGCTAGCTAGCAGTCATCAACCAGAGGAGCTAAAAGACTAGCTAGCAGTCATCAACCAGAGCGGAGCTAAAAGGCTAGCTAGCAGTTATCAACCAGAGGGAGCTAAAAGGCAAGCTAGCAGTCATCAACCAGAGGGAGCTAAAAGGCTAGCTAGCTAGCAGTCATCAACCAGAGGAGCTAAAAGACTAGCTAGCAGTCATCAACCAGAGGGAGCTAAAAGGCTAGCTAGCTAGCAGTCATCAACCAGAGGAGCTAAAATACTAGCTAGCAGTCATCAACCAGAGGGAGCTAAAAGACTAGCTAGCAGTCATCAACCAGATGGAGCTAAAAGACTAGCTAGCAGTTATCAACCAGAGGGAGCAAAAAGGCTAGCTAGCAGTCATCAACCAGATGGAGCTAAAAGACTAGCTAGCAGTCATCAACCAGATGGAGCTAAAAGACTCTGTTAGTTCTGAAAAACAAGCTTATATTTTGGGTTGGGTGGATATAGGATCATATTGTTTATATTTTAATCAATGGCATTTCCTTACAATTTCCATTAGTCTTTCAGTTGTTTTTCTTCTGTTTTTATCCTCTTATGTATGTTGTGTATGTAACTGATGTGAAATGGCTAGCTAGTTAGCGGTGGTGCGCGCTAATAGCGTTTCAATTGGTGATGTCACTCGCTTTGAGACCTTGAAGTAGTGGTTCCCCTTGCTCTGCAAGGGCCGCGGCTTTTGTGGAGCGATGGGTAACGATGCTTCATGGGTGACTGTTGTTGATGAGTGCAGAGGGTCCCTGGTTCGCGCGAGGGGACGGACTACAGTTACACTGTTACATGTACTAAATATATAGTTTAATTTTCATAGTTTTTTCCTGTTGTCGCGTCTTTACTGTCATGAAATTGAAGACTTATAGTTTTTATCAAAGATTCTCTGTAATTAGTTATTACGCGATCAACTAAATTATAACGTAACTAATTAACTAGGAATTTGGGGCAGATATTTTCATATCTGATCAATAGTCTTCTGATTAATGATTTATTTATTTTACCTCACGTTACTCATTCCAAACGTCGTAAATTGTTGGTTATCTGCACGAACCCAGTCTTCACTATGAGTCATCGGACTAAAGTTGTACTGTTACATGAACTAAAAAATTTCTGTTTAATTTTCATAGTTTTTCCTGTGAAACCATTGTGTTGCATCCATGTCTGACATGTGCTGTATAAATAAAGCTTGATTTGATTTGAAAATATTGCAAAACAAGAACATTTGACAAATGACCATAATATCAAAGAACAAATGTGTGTGTCTGAGGAGAAATTAACTTTCATACAGCCAAAGGGGGTGAGAAATTACACCAATATCAGTGAACAATTTATTTACAATGTAAATAAACATGGACGATGGAACATATTCCTTTAGTTTACGTGATGAACCACTAAGGGGACATAAATATTGACCTCTGACCTGTCACGGCTCCTCCTCTGCAGTGCAGGGGGCGGTTCCTCCTGCAGGCAGAGGAGGGTCGTTAAGTGATTGGAGCCACCTGGGCTCAGGGTATAAAACTGCTTACTAATCATCTCTCTCTCTCTGCTCCTCCAGGTATGCTCATGATTTGTTTGTTCCTTTTTAGTTTTGCATAGTTTCCACTCAGTCATGTTCACACACACATATTCACGCATCCCTGCACTTTACATACACCTTACATTATGATACATCCACACCTCATTCCTATTTCTTAGTTTAAGTTAATAGTTTGCTTAATAATAAAGAATACTTTTAAATTGGCCTATACCTGTTGTTCGTGTCCTCTCATTTGTTACAGGCTATGAGCCGGCTTGTGACAAGTGGGGGCTCGTCCGGGATAGTAGTTAACTTGGGTTAGTTTAGTTCAGATTGACAATTTTTTTTGTTTGAGGGTAAGTTTTGGTTGGGCCAATTTTGTTGAAGAGAGAGTTGAGAGCCATGTGTTCTTTTGGTTCAGTTAGCTTGGTAGCTAAGCAATTCACTGTGTTTTTCTGGGTTTTGTTCAGGTGGGAGTCCTCTCCTGTTCAGGCATATCAGCAAGTGTCAATAGGAGGCTTGTGGTGTTTTTGTTTTAGGTGGCAGTGAACGTGGGTAGAGCATCCCTTTCCCTTTTCCCCTACATCGGCTCGGGAGCACCTCCGTGGTTATGGGAGGGCTGCCAGTTTCTGGTTGTCTTTTCCACTCCACTGGTTTTGTGTGCATAAAACCCCACCACATGTGACTGCACGAAGACCAGGGCCAGTTAGTTAGTAGTTTTTGGAGGATAGTGGGGTGTGGCTCCTGTCCTTGAACCCAGACTGACAGGAGGGTCGTTAAGTGATTGAGAGGCTGGTTGGCTGACCTGGGCTGGAGCAGACTGGGAGGCTGGTATTCTGACCTGGGCTGGAGCAGACTGGGAGGCTGGTATTCTGACCTGTGCTGGAGCAGACTGAGAGGCTGGTATTCTGACCTCGGCTGGAGCAGACTGGGAGGCTGGTATTCTGACCTCGGCTGGAGCAGACTGGGAGGCTGGTATTCTGACCTGGGCTGGAGCAGACTGGGAGGCTGGTATTCTGACCTGGGCTGGAGCACACTGTGTTGGAGCAGACTGGTAGGCTGGTGCAGTGTCATCAGGCTGTGTGGTGGAGGCCATCCTGTTCTCGGATTCTGCTTGTGTTATGCCAACCACCAGGTCATTATTACCACCAGGTCATTATTACCACCAGGTCATTATTACCACCAGGTCATTATAACCACCAGGTCATTATTACCACCAGGTCATTATAACCACCAGGTCATTATAACCACCAGGTCATTAGAACCACCAGGTCAGGGAGAAAAGACTCACCTTGTCGCTCAGGTAGGGTATCAGCCTGAGCTATTTAAAAACACTTTTTCAACATTTCAAGATAGCAGTTAGTTTAGTTTGATGTAAATAAAGATAGCTGAGAAGTGGGACTCTGTCATTGTTTCTGACAAGATCTCTCATTGATCTCGGGTTCAGCCACCAGGGGGCACCAAACCTCTTTGAAAAGTTCATGTGAATAGTTACCACTTCTCAGGAGATGATAGACTTAGCCTTTCAAATGTTTTGTAATGATGGGATGGCTATGGAACAGAACTTTAAAACCTGGTTTTCTTGTATGTACCAGTTCATGAAATCACACATTTGACCTTTATGCTCACTGAGTCTGTACATAGTCAAAGCTTTCCTTAAGTTTGGGTCAGTCACAGTGGTCAGGTATTCTGCCCTTTCTCCGCCTCTCTCCCTTTTCACTCCCTCTCTCCGCCTCTCTCCCTTTTCACTCCCTCTCTCCGCCTCTTTCCCTTTTCACTCCCCTCTCTCCGCCTCTCTCCCTTTTCACTCCCTCTCTCCGCCTCTCTCCCTTTTCACTCCCCTCCGCCTCTCTCCCTTTTCACTCCCTCTCTCCGCCTCTCTCCCTTTTCACTCCCTCTCTCCGCCTCTCTCCCTTTTCGCTCCCTCTCTCCGCCTCTCTCCATTTTCACTCCCCTTTCTCCGCCTCTCTCCCTTTTCACTCCCTCTCTCCCTTTTCACTCCCCTCTCTCCGCCTCTCTCCCTTTTCACTCCCCTCTCTCCGCCTCTCTCCCTTTTCACTCCCCTCTCTCCGCCTCTCTACCTTTTCACTCCCTCTCTCCGCCTCTCTCCCTTTTCACTCCCTCTCTCCGCCTCTCTCCCTTTTCACTCCCTCTCTCCGCCTCTCTCCCTTTTCACTCCCTCTCTCCGCCTCTCTCCCTTTTCACTCCCTCTCTCCGCCTCTCTCCCTTTTCACTCCCCTCTCTCCCTTTTCACTCCCCTCTCTCCCTTTTCACTCCCCTCTCTCCCTTTTCACTCCCCTCTCTCCCTTTTCACTCCCCTCTCTCCGCCTATCTCCCTTTTTCACTCCTCTCTCCGCCTCTCTCCCTTTCACTCCCCTCTCTCCCTTTTCACTCCCCTCTCTCCGCCTCTCTCCCTTTTCACTCCCTCTCTCCGCCTCTCTCCCTTTTCACTCCCTCTCTCCGCCTCTCTCCCTTTTCACTCCCTCTCTCCGCCTCTCTCCCTTTCACTCCCCTCTCTCCCTTTTCACTCCCTCTCTCCCTTTTCACTCCCTCTCTCCGCCTCTCTCCCTTTTCACTCCCTCTCTCCGCCTCTCTCCCTTTTCACTCCCTCTCTCCGCCTCTCTCCCTTTTCACTCCCACTCTCCGCCTCTCTCCCTTTTCACTCCCTCTCTCCGCCTCTCTCCCTTTTCACTCCCTCTCTCCGCCTCTCTCCCTTTCACTCCCTCTCTCCGCCTCTCTCCCTTTTCACTTCCTCTCTCCGCCTCTCTCCCTTTTCACTCCCTCTCTCCGCCTCTCTCCCTTTTCACTCCCCTCTCTCCGCCTCTCTCCCTTTTCACTCCCTCTCTCCGCCTCTCTCCCTTTTCACTCCCCTCTCTCCGCCTCTCTCCCTTTTCACTCCCTCTCTCCGCCTCTCTCCCTTTTCACTCCCTCTCTCCGCCTCTCTCCCTTTTCACTCCCTCTCTCCGCCTCTCTCCCTTTTCACTCCCTCTCTCCGCCTCTCTCCCTTTTCACTCCCCTCTCTCCGCCTCTCTCCCTTTTCACTCCCCTCTCTCCGCCTCTCTCCCTTTTCACTCCCCTCTCTCCCTTTTCACTCCCTCTCTCCGCCTCTCTCCCTGTTCACTCCCGTCTCTCCCTTTTCACTCCCCTCTCTCCGCCTCTCTCCCTTTTCACTCCCTCTCTCCGCCTCTCTCCCTTTTCACTCCCCTCTCTCCGCCTCTCTCCCTTTTCACTCCCCTCTCTCCGCCTCTCTCCCTTTTCACTCCTCTCTCCGCCTCTCTCAATTTTTCACTCCTCTCTCCGCCTCTCTCCCTTTTCACTCCCCTCTCTCCCTTTTCACTCCCCTCTCTCCGCCTCTCTCCCTTTTTCACTCCTCTCTCCGCCTCTCTCCCTTTTCACTCCCTCTCTCCGCCTCTCTCCCTTTTCACTCCCTCTCTCCGCCTCTCTCCCTTTTCACTCCCTCTCTCCGCCTCTCTCCCTTTTCACTCCCTCTCTCCGCCTCTCTCCCTTTTCACTCCCTCTCTCCGCCTCTCTCCCTTTTCACTCCCTCTCTCCGCCTTCTCCCTTTTCACTCCCTCTCTCCGCCTCTCTCCCTTTTCACTCCCTCTCTCCGCCTCTCTCCCTTTTCACTCCCTCTCTCCGCCTCTCTCTCTTTTTATTCCCTCTCTCCGCCTCTCCCTTTTCACCCCCTCTCTCCGCCTCTCTCCCTTTTCACCCCCTCTCTCCGCCTCTCTCCCTTTTCACTCCCTCTCTCCGCCTCTCTCCCTTTTCACTCCCTCTCTCCGCCTCTCTCCCTTTTCACTCCCTCTCCCCGCCTCTCTCCCTTTTCACTCCCTCTCCCCGCCTCTCTCCCTTTTCACTGCCTCTCTCCGCCTCTCTCCCTTTTCACTCCCTCTCTCCGCCTCTCTCCCTTTTCACTCCAACTCTCCGCCTCTCTCCCTTTTCACTCCCTCTCTCTCCCTCTCTCCCTTTTCACTCCCCCTCTCCGCCTCTCTCCCTTTTCACTCCCCCTCTCCGCCTCTCTCCCTTTTCACTCCCTCTCTCCGCCTCTCTCCCTTTTCACTCCCTCTCTCCGCCTCTCTCCCTTTTCACTCCCTCTCTCCGCCTCTCTCCCTTTTCACTCCCTCTCTCCGCCTCTCTCCCTTTTCACTCCCTCTCTCCGCCTTCTCCCTTTTCACTCCCTCTCTCCGCCTCTCTCCCTTTTCACTCCCTCTCTCCGCCTCTCTCCCTTTTCACTCCAACTCTCCGCCTCTCTCCCTTTTCACTCCCTCTCTCTCCCTCTCTCCTTTTTCACTCCCCCTCTCCGCCTCTCTCCCTTTTCACTCCCCTCCGCCTCTCTCCCTTTTCACTCCCTCTCTCCGCCTCTCTCCCTTTTCACTCCCTCTCTCCGCCTCTCTCCCTTTTCACTCCCTCTCTCCCTTTTCACTCCCCTCTCTCCGCCTCTCTCCCTTTTCACTCCCTCTCTCCGCCTCTCTCCCTTTTCACTCCCTCTCTCCGCCTCTCTCCATTTTCACTCCCTCTCTCCGCCTCTCTCCCTTTTCACTCCCTCTCTCCGCCTCTCTCCCTTTTCACTCCCTCTCCCCGCCTCTCTCCCTTTTCACGCCCTCTCTCCGCCTCTCTCCCTTTTCACGCCCCCTCTCCGCCTCTCTCCCTTTTCACTCCGCCTCTCTCCCTTTTCACTCCCCTCTCTCCGCCTCTCTCCCTTTTCACTCCCTCTCTCCGCCTCTCTACCTTTTCACTCCCTCTCCCTCCCTAAGAACTTCCCATTTGAATCAATAAGGATTGCAGTTGTGGGTGACTATCTGGGTGGAGCAGACTGGGAGGCTGGTATTCTGACATGGGCTGGAGCAGACTGGGAGGCTGGTATTCTGACATGGGCTGGAGCAGACTGGGAGGCTGGTATTCTGTCCTGGGCTGGAGCACACTGTGCTGGAGCAGACTGAGAGGCTGGTAAGTTGACCTGGGCTGGAGCAGACTGAGAGGCTGGTATTCTGACCTAGGCTGGAGCAGACTCAGAGGCTGGTATTCTGACTTGTGCTGGAGCAGACTGGGAGGCTGGTATTCTGACCTCGGCTGGAGCACACTGTGCTGGAGCAGACTGAGAGGCTGGTATTCTGACCTGTGCTGGAGCAGACTGGGAGGCTGGTATTCTGACCTGGGCTGGAGCAGACTGGGAGGCTGGTATTCTGACCTGGGCTGGAGCAGACTGGGAGGCTGGTATTCTGACCTGGGCTGGAGCACACTGTGTTGGAGCAGACTGAGAGGCTGGTTGGCTGACCTGGGCTGGAGCAGACTGAGAGGCTGGTATTCTGACCTGGGCTGGAGCAGACTGGGAGGCTGGTATTCTGACCTGGGCTGGAGCAGACTGGGAGGCTGGTATTCTGACCTGGGCTGGAGCACACTGTGTTGGAGCAGACTGAGAGGCTGGTTGGCTGACCTGGGCTGGAGCAGACTGAGAGGCTGGTATTCTGACCTGGGCTGGAGCAGACTGAGAGGCTGGTTGGCTGACCTGGGCTGGAGCAGACTGGGAGACTGGTATTCTGACATGGGCTGGAGCACACTGTGATGGAGCAGACTGAGAGGCTGGTATTCTGACCTGGGCTGGAGCACACTGTGCTGGAGCAGACTGGGAGGCTGGTATTCTGACCTGTGCTGGAGCAGACTGGGAGACTGGTATTCTGACCTGTGCTGGAGCAGCCCGGGAGACTGGTATTCTGACCTGTGCTGGAGCAGACTGGGAGACTGGTATTCTGACCTGGGCTGGAGCACACTGGGAGACTGGTATTCTGACCTGGGCTGGAGCAGACTGGGAGACTGGTATTCTGACCTGGGCTGGAGCAGACTGGTAGGCTGGTGCAGTGTCATCAGGCTGTGTGGTGGAGGCCATCCTGTTCTCGGGTTCTGCTTGTGTTATGCCAACCACCAGGTCATTATTACCACCAGGTCATTATAACCACCAGGTCATAAGAACCACCAGGTCATTAGAACCACCAGGTCATTAGAACCACCAGGTCATTAGAACCACCAGGTCATTAGAACCACCAGGTCATTATTACCACCAGGTCATTAGAACCACCAGGTCATTAGATCCACCAGGTCATTAGAACCACCAGGTCATTATTACCACCAGGTCATTATAACCACCAGGTCATTATTACCACCAGGTCATTATAACCACCAGGTCATTATAACCACCAGGTCATTATTACCACCAATGTAGGTCAAGGGTCATCTTCTTGTCACTGTCGCTGCGCTCAGACCGAGCAAGCTACGGTCAAGCGGGGCATCTCGTTGAACTCGGCACGGCTATGGTGATGTCATTTTTAGTGGTGATTTCAGAATGCTATTTTGGTGGTTTTTCACTGTTGAAACATATTGCAAATGCACTAAAGTCAACTAGCAAGTCAGTGTCCATCAGCTAATTAGATATTTTCAGACACCAAGCTGATACCATCTGACTCCAAACTCACTTTTTCCAACTCGTTTAGAAGCCAACTATCACATATTTCAGAGCAGGCCCAAAATTCACAGCGCCTTCCATTTAAACCATAATAAAACAAATAATACGTAGTTATGTTCTAGCTGCGGGTCCAGTTTTCACATTATGTTTAGCCCTATGTGAGGCGACCTCGAATCCCAAGTTTCGGCTCGATAGGTCATTCGGTGCCCGAGCAAAACCTTAATTGGTGCTGAAATTCCACTTTTTTCCATGCCTTGCTACGGGGTCCTTGAATGAGCTATCGAACAGAAATGTCGGGGTCCGTCTCTATGGGCCGAGCCGGTTTCAATGCACCTAGTCTTGCAACTCTGAGACTTTTCTAAATGTCACCATTTTGTAATGCTCAAAATGAATTGAAGTCAATGCAAATGCACCGAGGCTTTTTATCGGTCCGAGAACCTTCTAGAGCCATATAACTCACCATGCTTAATCGACCTGAGCTCTAGAACAGGTTTGTAAAGTTTCAGAACTCTAGGTCTGACGGTTCTTTAAAAGTTCAAACAAAAGTAACTATTGCAGGCACTGTCTGCCTCTAAGCCCCTCAGTGTGTCACTCCATCCTTTCTGTGCGGGTGTGTACATTTTTCCTTGAAATCTGATGGGATGAATGACTGATTTACAGTTCATGAGGGTTGCCTATTCACATATATTAAGTTTTGGAAAGATTTGACTTTTTTAACCCTTCGAAACAGCCCTTTTGACACCAATTATGGCACTTCCGGTTGGCACAGGAAGCTGAAAGTAAACACATATCCTCATTGGAGTGGGCTTTTACAGAATCCCGAGTTTTAAGTCTATACGTTAAGAACTCACTGATTTACATAGGGTTGAATGCACTATTTCTCTCAAACTACAGGTTGGGTATGGCAAACACTTTTAGGGTGATTTAACCACTTCCGGTTGCTCCAGGGAGCTTAGAATCGACACAGGTAGATCTCATAGTGGCCTGATGGATTGCCATCGAAGACAGGTTCATAAGGCATTATTAACCCACATAGGCTTCAGGTTGAATTTAGGGGAGCAGGCAATGTATTCCTATGGGGAGACATGTCATTGTAAACTGTTTGATGTAAACACCTTCTTTTAACTATTAAGGGTTAATGCCACATGGTCAATGTTAGGCTTGCACAGATCGGGAGGACCTTAGGAACGTTCCTGAGGTCAAATTGTGCTTGTAACCTTAACGGTTCTCTCTCTGTCTCCCAAAAGCAAAAAACTATGAAATTGAGGTCAAATGGTCATTTGGGTCCTTCTTCTTGTCCCTGTCGCTGCACTCAGACCGAGCTAGCTACGGTCAAGCAGGGCATCTCGTTGAACTCGGCACGGCCTGGAGATAATGGCAATGCCATTGCAGGCTTTGTGTGTCTTTAAGCACCGTACTTTTTCACTCCATCCTTTTATCCCCTTTTCTTCGTGGTATCCAATCGCTAGTAATTACTATCTTGTCTCATCGCTACAACTCCTGTATGGGCTCAGGAGAGACGAAGGTCGAAAGCCACGCGTCCTCCGAAGCACAACCCAACCAAGCCGCACTGCTTCTTAACACAGCGCGCCTCCAACCCGGAAGCCAGCCGCACCAATGTGTCGGAGGAAACACCGTGCACATGGCCCCCTTGGCTAGCGCGCACTGCCCCCGGCCCGCCACAGGAGTCGCTGGAGCGCGATGAGACAAGGATATCCCTACCGGCCAAACCCTCCCTAACCCGGACGACGCTAGGCCAACGGACCTCCCGGTCGCGGCCGGCTGCGGCAGAGCCTGGGCGCGAACCCAGAGACTCCAGCCCAGGTCAGAATACCAGCCTCTCAGTCTGCTCCAACACAGTGTGCTCCAGCCCAGGTCAGAATACCAGTCTCCCAGTCTGCTCCAGCACAGGTCAGAATACCAGTCTCCCAGTCTGCTCCAGCACAGTGTGCTCCAGCCCAGGTCAGAATACCAGCCTCTCAGTCTGCTCCAGCCCAGGTCAGCCAACCAGCCTCTCAGTCTGCTCCAACACAGTGTGCTCCAGCCCAGGTCAGAATACCAGCCTCCCAGTCTGCTCCAGCCCAGGTCAGAATACCAGCCTCCCAGTCTGCTCCAGCCCAGGCCAGAATAACATTCTCTCAGTGTGCTCCAGCCCAGGTCAGCCAACCAGCCTCTCAGTCTGCTCCAGCCGAGGTCAGAATACCAGCCTCCCAGTCTGCTCCAGCCCAGGTCAGAATACCAACCTCCCAGTCTTCTCCAGCCCAGGTCAGAATACCAGCCTCTCAGTCTGCTCCAGCACAGGTCAACTTACCAGCCTCTCAGTCTGCTCCAGCACAGGTCAACTTACCAGCCTCTCAGTCTGCTCCAGCACAGTGTGCTCCAGCCCATGTCAGAATACCAGCCTCCCAGTCTGCTCCAGCACAGGTCAGAATACCAGCCTCTCAGTCTGCTCCAGCACAGGTCAGAATACCAGCCTCCCAGTCTGCTCCAGCACAGGTCAGAATACCAGCCTCTCAGTCTGCTCCAGCCCAGGTCAGAATACCAGCCTCCCAGTCTTCTCCAGCCCAGGTCAGAATACCAGCCTCTCAGTCTGCTCCAGCACAGGTCAACTTACCAGCCTCTCAGTCTGCTCCAGCACAGGTCAACTTACCAGCCTCTCAGTCTGCTCCAGCACAGTGTGCTCCAGCCCATGTCAGAATACCAGCCTCCCAGTCTGCTCCAGCACAGGTCAGAATACCAGCCTCCCAGTCTGCTCCAGCCCAGGTCAGAATACCAGCCTCTCAGTCTGCTCCAGCACAGGTCAGAATACCAGCCTCCCAGTCTGCTCCACCCAGATAGTCACCCACAACTGCAATCCTTATTGATTCAAATGGGAAGTTCTTAGGGAGGGAGAGGGAGTGAAAAGGTAGAGAGGCGGAGAGAGGGAGTGAAAAGGGAGAGAGGCGGAGAGAGGGAGTGAAACGGGAGAGAGAGATTTAAATTGTGAGAGAGAGGGTGTGAAAAGGGAGAGAGGCGAAGAGAGGGAGTGAAAAGGGAGAGAGGCGGAGAGAGGGGGTGAAAAGGAAGAGAGGCGGAGAGAGGGAGTGAAAAGGGAGAGAGGCGGAGAGAGGGAGTGAAACGGGAGAGAGAGATTTAAATTGTGAGAGAGAGGGTGTGAAAAGGGAGAGAGGCGAAGAGAGGGAGTGAAAAGGGAGAGAGGCGGAGAGAGGGGGTGAAAAGGGAGAGAGAGGGAGTGAAAAGGGAGAGAGGCGGAGAGAGGGGAGTGAAAAGGGAGAGAGGCGGAGAGAGGGAGTGAAACGGGAGAGAGGCGGAGAGAGGGGAGTGAAAAGGGAGAGAGAGGGAGAGAAAAGGGAGAGAGAGGGAGTGAAAAGGGAGAGAGGCGGAGAGAGGGGAGTGAAAAGGGAGAGAGGCGGAGAGAGGGAGTGAAACGGGAGAGAGAGATTTAAATTGTGAGAGAGAGGGTGTGAAAAGGGAGAGAGGCGAAGAGAGGGAGTGAAAAGGGAGAGAGGCGGAGAGAGGGGGTGAAAAGGAAGAGAGGCGGAGAGAGGGAGTGAAAAGGTAGAGAGGCAGAGAGAGGGAGTGAAAAGGGAGAGAGGCGGAGAGAGGGGAGTGAAAAGGGAGAGAGGCGGAGTGAGGGGAGTGAAAAGGGAGAGAGGCGGAGTGAAAAGGGAGAGAGAGGGAGAGAAAAGGGAGAGAGAGGGAGTGAAAAGGGAGAGAGGCGGAGAGGGGGAGTGAAAAGGGAGAGAGGCGGAGAGAGGGAGTGAAAAGGGAGAGAGGCGGAGAGAGGGAGTGAAAAGGGAGAGAGGCGGAGTGAAAAGGGAGAGAGAGGGAGTGAAAAGGGAGAGAGAGGGAGTGAAAAGGGAGAGAGGCGGAGAGGGGGAGTGAAAAGGGAGAGAGGCGGAGAGAGGGAGTGAAAAGGGAGAGAGGCGGAGAGAGGGAGTGAAAAGGGAGAGAGGCGGAGAGAGGGAGTGATGCTGTTACAGAATCCTGAGTTTTTTTCACTCCCTCTCTCCGCCTCGCTCCCTTTTCACTCCCTCTCTCCGCCTCTCTCCCTTTTCACTCCCTCTCTACGCCTCTCTCCCTTTTCACTCCCTCTCTCCGCCTCTCTCCCTTTTCACTCCCTCTCTCCGCCTCTCTCCCTTTTCACTCCCTCTCTCCGCCTCTCTCCCTTTTCACTCCCTCTCTCCGCCTCTCTCCCTTTTCACTCCCTCTCTCCGCCTCTCTCCCTTTTCACTCCCTCTCTCCGCCTCTCTCCCTTTTCACTCCCTCTCTCCGCCTCTCTCCCTTTTCACTCCCTCTCTCCGCCTCTCTCCCTTTTCACTCCCCTCTCTCCGCCTCTCTCCCTTTTCACTCCTTCTCTCCGCCTCTCTCCCTTTTCACTCCCCTCTCTCCGCCTCTCTCCCTTTTCACTCCCCTCTCTCCGCCTCTCTCCCTTTTCACTCCCCTCTCTCCGCCTCTCTCCCTTTTCACTCCCCTCTCTCCGCCTCTCTCCCTTTTCACTCCCTCTCTCCGCCTCTCTCCCTTTTCACTCCCTCTCTCCGCCTCTCTCCCTTTTCACTCCCTCTCTCTCCCTTTTCACTCCCTCTCTCTCCCTTTTCACTCCGCCTCTCTCCCTTTTCACTCCCCTCTCTCCGCCTCTCTCCCTTTTCACTCCCCTCTTTCCGCCTCTCTCCCTTTTCACTCCCTCTCTCCGCCTCTCTCCCTTTTCACTCCCTCTCTCCGCCTCTCTACCTTTTCACTCCCTCTCCCTCCCTAAGAACTTCCCATTTGAATCAATAAGGATTGCAGTTGTGGGTGACTATCTGGGTGGAGCAGACTGGTAGGCTGGTATTCTGACCTGGGCTGGAGCAGACTGGGAGACTGGTATTCTGACCTGGGCTGGAGCAGACTGGGAGACTGGTATTCTGACCTGGACTGGAGCACACTGTGCTGGAGCAGACTGGGAGACTGGTATTCTGACCTGGACTGGAGCACACTGTGCTGGAGCAGACTGGGAGACTGGTATTCTGACCTCTGCTGGAGCAGACTGGGGGACTGGTATTCTGACCTGGGCTGGAGCAGACTGGGAGACTGGTTTTCTGACCTGGGCTGGAGCAGACTGGGAGACTGGTATTCTGACCTCTGCTGGAGCAGACTGGGGGACTGGTATTCTGACCTGGGCTGGAGCAGACTGGGAGACTGGTTTTCTGACCTGGGCTGGAGCAGACTGGGAGGCTGGTATTCTGACCTGGGCTGGAGCAGACTGGTAGGCTGGTATTCTGACCTGGGCTGGAGCAGACTGGTAGGCTGGTGCAGTGTCATCAGGCTCTGTGGTGGAGGCCATCCTGTTCTCGGGTTCTGCTTGTGTTATGCCAACCACCAGGTCATTATAACCACCAGGTCATTATTACCACCAGGTCATTATTACCACCAGGTCATTATAACCACCAGGTCATTATAACCACCAGGTCATTATTACCACCAGGTCATTAGAACCACCAGGTCATTATTACCACCAGGTCATTATAACCACCAGGTCATTATTACCACCAGGTCATTATAACCACCAGGTCATTATTACCACCAGGTCATTATAACCACCAGGTCATTATTACCACCAGGTCATTATAACCACCAGGTCATTAGAACCACCAGGTCATTAGAACCACCAGGTCAGGGAGAAAAGACTCACCTTGTCGCTCAGGTAGGGTCTCAGCCTGAGCTATTTAAAAACACTTTTTCAACATTTCAAGATAGCAGTTAGTTTAGTTTGATGTAAATAAAGATAGCTGAGAAGTGGGACTGTCATTGTTTCTGACAAGATCTCTCATTGATCTCGGGTTCAGCCACCAGGGGGCACCAAACCTCTTTGAAAAGTTCATGTGAATAGTTGCCACTTCTCAGGAGATGATAGACTTAGCCTTTCAAATGTTTTGTAATGATGGGATGGCTATTGAACAGAACTTTAAAACCTGGTTTTCTTGTATGTACCAGTTCATGAAATCACACATTTGACCTTTATGCTCACTGAGTCTGTACATAGTCAAAGCTTTCCTTAAGTTTGGGTCAGTCACAGTGGTCAGGTATTCTGCCCTTTCTCCGCCTCTCTCCCTTTTCACTCCCCTCTCTCCGCCTCTCTCCCTTTTCACTCCCTCTCTCCGCCTCTCTCCCTTTTCACTCCCCTCCGCCTCTCTCCCTTTTCACTCCCTCTCTCCGCCTCTCTCCCTTTTCGCTCCCTCTCTCCGCCTCTCTCCCTTTTCGCTCCCTCTCTCCGCCTCTCTCCATTTTCACTCCCCTTTCTCCGCCTCTCTCCCTTTTCACTCCCTCTCTCCCTTTTCACTCCCCTCTCTCCGCCTCTCTCCCTTTTCACTCCCCTCTCTCCGCCTCTCTCCCTTTTCACTCCCCTCTCTCCGCCTCTCTACCTTTTCACTCCCTCTCTCCGCCTCTCTCCCTTTTCACTCCCTCTCTCCGCCTCTCTCCCTTTTCACTCCCTCTCTCCGCCTCTCTCCCTTTTCACTCCCTCTCCGCCTCTCTCCCTTTTCACTCCCTCTCTCCGCCTCTCTCCCTTTTCACTCCCCTCTCTCCCTTTTCACTCCCCTCTCTCCCTTTTCACTCCCCTCTCTCCCTTTTCACTCCCCTCTCTCCCTTTTCACTCCCCTCTCTCCGCCTCTCTCCCTTTTTCACTCCTCTCTCCGCCTCTCTCCCTTTCACTCCCCTCTCTCCCTTTTCACTCCCCTCTCTCCGCCTCTCTCCCTTTTTCACTCCTCTCTCCGCCTCTCTCCCTTTTCACTCCCTCTCTCCGCCTCTCTCCCTTTTCACTCCCTCTCTCCGCATCTCTCCCTTTCACTCCCCTCTCTCCCTTTTCACTCCCTCTCTCCCTTTTCACTCCCTCTCTCCGCCTCTCTCCCTTTTCACTCCCTCTCTCCGCCTCTCTCCCTTTTCACTCCCTCTCTCCGCCTCTCTCCCTTTTCACTCCCACTCTCCGCCTCTCTCCCTTTTCACTCCCTCTCTCCGCCTGTCTCCCTTTTCACTCCCTCTCTCCGCCTCTCTCCCTTTCACTCCCTCTCTCCGCCTCTCTCCCTTTTCACTTCCTCTCTCCGCCTCTCTCCCTTTTCACTCCCTCTCTCCGCCTCTCTCCCTTTTCACTCCCCTCTCTCCGCCTCTCTCCCTTTTCACTCCCTCTCTCCGCCTCTCTCCCTTTTCACTCCCCTCTCTCCGCCTCTCTCCCTTTTCACTCCCTCTCTCCGCCTCTCTCCCTTTTCACTCCCTCTCTCCGCCTCTCTCCCTTTTCACTCCCTCTCTCCGCCTCTCTCCCTTTTCACTCCCTCTCTCCGCCTCTCTCCCTTTTCACTCCCCTCTCTCCGCCTCTCTCCCTTTTCACTCCCCTCTCTCCGCCTCTCTCCCTTTTCACTCCCCTCTCTCCCTTTTCACTCCCTCTCTCCGCCTCTCTCCCTTTTCACTCCCGTCTCTCCCTTTTCACTCCCCTCTCTCCGCCTCTCTCCCTTTTCACTCCCTCTCTCCGCCTCTCTCCCTTTTCACTCCCCTCTCTCCGCCTCTCTCCCTTTTCACTCCCCTCTCTCCGCCTCTCTCCCTTTTCACTCCTCTCTCCGCCTCTCTCAATTTTTCACTCCTCTCTCCGCCTCTCTCCCTTTTCACTCCCCTCTCTCCCTTTTCACTCCCCTCTCTCCGCCTCTCTCCCTTTTTCACTCCTCTCTCCGCCTCTCTCCCTTTTCACTCCCTCTCTCCGCCTCTCTCCCTTTTCACTCCCTCTCTCCGCCTCTCTCCCTTTTCACTCCCTCTCTCCGCCTCTCTCCCTTTTCACTCCCTCTCTCCGCCTCTCTCCCTTTTCACTCCCTCTCTCCGCCTCTCTCCCTTTTCACTCCCTCTCTCCGCCTTCTCCCTTTTCACTCCCTCTCTCCGCCTCTCTCCCTTTTCACTCCCTCTCTCCGCCTCTCTCCCTTTTCACTCCCTCTCTCCGCCTCTCTCTCTTTTTATTCCCTCTCTCCGCCTCTCCCTTTTCACCCCCTCTCTCCGCCTCTCTCCCTTTTCACCCCCTCTCTCCGCCTCTCTCCCTTTTCACTCCCTCTCTCCGCCTCTCTCCCTTTTCACTCCCTCTCTCCGCCTCTCTCCCTTTTCACTCCCTCTCCCCGCCTCTCTCCCTTTTCACTCCCTCTCCCCGCCTCTCCCTTTTCACTGCCTCTCTCCGCCTCTCTCCCTTTTCACTCCCTCTCTCCGCCTCTCTCCCTTTTCACTCCAACTCTCCGCCTCTCTCCCTTTTCACTCCCTCTCTCTCCCTCTCTCCCTTTTCACTCCCCCTCTCCGCCTCTCTCCCTTTTCACTCCCCCTCTCCGCCTCTCTCCCTTTTCACTCCCTCTCTCCGCCTCTCTCCCTTTTCACTCCCTCTCTCCGCCTCTCTCCCTTTTCACTCCCTCTCTCCGCCTCTCTCCCTTTTCACTCCCTCTCTCCGCCTCTCTCCCTTTTCACTCCCTCTCTCCGCCTTCTCCCTTTTCACTCCCTCTCTCCGCCTCTCTCCCTTTTCACTCCCTCTCTCCGCCTCTCTCCCTTTTCACTCCAACTCTCCGCCTCTCTCCCTTTTCACTCCCTCTCTCTCCCTCTCTCCTTTTTCACTCCCCCTCTCCGCCTCTCTCCCTTTTCACTCCCCTCCGCCTCTCTCCCTTTTCACTCCCTCTCTCCGCCTCTCTCCCTTTTCACTCCCTCTCTCCGCCTCTCTCCCTTTTCACTCCCTCTCTCCCTTTTCACTCCCCTCTCTCCGCCTCTCTCCCTTTTCACTCCCTCTCTCCGCCTCTCTCCCTTTTCACTCCCTCTCTCCGCCTCTCTCCATTTTCACTCCCTCTCTCCGCCTCTCTCCCTTTTCACTCCCTCTCTCCGCCTCTCTCCCTTTTCACTCCCTCTCCCCGCCTCTCTCCCTTTTCACGCCCTCTCTCCGCCTCTCTCCCTTTTCACGCCCCCTCTCCGCCTCTCTCCCTTTTCACTCCGCCTCTCTCCCTTTTCACTCCCCTCTCTCCGCCTCTCTCCCTTTTCACTCCCTCTCTCCGCCTCTCTACCTTTTCACTCCCTCTCCCTCCCTAAGAACTTCCCATTTGAATCAATAAGGATTGCAGTTGTGGGTGACTATCTGGGTGGAGCAGACTGGGAGGCTGGTATTCTGACATGGGCTGGAGCAGACTGGGAGGCTGGTATTCTGACATGGGCTGGAGCAGACTGGGAGGCTGGTATTCTGTCCTGGGCTGGAGCACACTGTGCTGGAGCAGACTGAGAGGCTGGTAAGTTGACCTGGGCTGGAGCAGACTGAGAGGCTGGTATTCTGACCTAGGCTGGAGCAGACTCAGAGGCTGGTATTCTGACTTGTGCTGGAGCAGACTGGGAGGCTGGTATTCTGACCTCGGCTGGAGCACACTGTGCTGGAGCAGACTGAGAGGCTGGTATTCTGACCTGTGCTGGAGCAGACTGGGAGGCTGGTATTCTGACCTGGGCTGGAGCAGACTGGGAGGCTGGTATTCTGACCTGGGCTGGAGCAGACTGGGAGGCTGGTATTCTGACATGGGCTGGAGCAGACTGGGAGGCTGGTATTCTGTCCTGGGCTGGAGCACACTGTGCTGGAGCAGACTGAGAGGCTGGTAAGTTGACCTCGGCTGGAGCACACTGTGCTGGAGCAGACTGAGAGGCTGGTATTCTGACCTGTGCTGGAGCAGACTGGGAGGCTGGTATTCTGACCTGGGCTGGAGCAGACTGGGAGGCTGGTATTCTGACCTGGGCTGGAGCAGACTGGGAGGCTGGTATTCTGACATGGGCTGGAGCAGACTGGGAGGCTGGTATTCTGTCCTGGGCTGGAGCACACTGTGCTGGAGCAGACTGAGAGGCTGGTAAGTTGACCTGGGCTGGAGCAGACTGAGAGGCTGGTATTCTGACCTAGGCTGGAGCAGACTCAGAGGCTGGTATTCTGACTTGTGCTGGAGCAGACTGGGAGGCTGGTATTCTGACCTCGGCTGGAGCACACTGTGCTGGAGCAGACTGAGAGGCTGGTATTCTGACCTGTGCTGGAGCAGACTGGGAGGCTGGTATTCTGACCTGGGCTGGAGCAGACTGGGAGGCTGGTATTCTGACCTGGGCTGGAGCAGACTGGGAGGCTGGTATTCTGACCTGGGCTGGAGCACACTGTGTTGGAGCAGACTGAGAGGCTGGTTGGCTGACCTGGGCTGGAGCAGACTGAGAGGCTGGTATTCTGACCTGGGCTGGAGCAGACTGGGAGGCTGGTATTCTGACCTGGGCTGGAGCAGACTGGGAGGCTGGTATTCTGACCTGGGCTGGAGCACACTGTGTTGGAGCAGACTGAGAGGCTGGTTGGCTGACCTGGGCTGGAGCAGACTGAGAGGCTGGTATTCTGACCTGGGCTGGAGCAGACTGAGAGGCTGGTTGGCTGACCTGGGCTGGAGCAGACTGGGAGACTGGTATTCTGACATGGGCTGGAGCACACTGTGATGGAGCAGACTGAGAGGCTGGTATTCTGACCTGGGCTGGAGCACACTGTGCTGGAGCAGACTGGGAGGCTGGTATTCTGACCTGTGCTGGAGCAGACTGGGAGACTGGTATTCTGACCTGTGCTGGAGCAGCCCGGGAGACTGGTATTCTGACCTGTGCTGGAGCAGACTGGGAGACTGGTATTCTGACCTGGGCTGGAGCACACTGGGAGACTGGTATTCTGACCTGGGCTGGAGCAGACTGGGAGACTGGTATTCTGACCTGGGCTGGAGCAGACTGGTAGGCTGGTGCAGTGTCATCAGGCTGTGTGGTGGAGGCCATCCTGTTCTCGGGTTCTGCTTGTGTTATGCCAACCACCAGGTCATTATTACCACCAGGTCATTATAACCACCAGGTCATAAGAACCACCAGGTCATTAGAACCACCAGGTCATTAGAACCACCAGGTCATTAGAACCACCAGGTCATTAGAACCACCAGGTCATTATTACCACCAGGTCATTAGAACCACCAGGTCATTAGATCCACCAGGTCATTAGAACCACCAGGTCATTATTACCACCAGGTCATTATAACCACCAGGTCATTATTACCACCAGGTCATTATAACCACCAGGTCATTATAACCACCAGGTCATTATAACCACCAGGTCATTATAACCACCAGGTCATTATAACCACCAGGTCATTAGAACCACCAGGTCATTAGAACCACCAGGTCATTAGAACCACCAGGTCATTATTACCACCATGTCATTAGAACCACCAGGTCATTATTACCACCAGGTCATTAGAACCACCAGGTCATTATAACCACCAGGTCATTAGAACCACCAGGTCATTATTACCACCAGGTCATTAGAACCACCAGGTCATTAGAACCACCAGGTCATTATAACCACCAGGTCATTATAACCACCAGGTCATTATTACCACCAGGTCATTATTACCACCAGGTCATTATTACCACCAGGCCATTAGAACCACCAGGTCATTAGAACCACCAGGTCATTAGAACCACCAGGTCATTAGAACCACCAGGCCATTAGAACCACCAGGTCATTAGAACCACCAGGTCATTAGAACCACCAGGTCATTATTACCACCAGGTCATTATTACCACCAGGCCATTAGAACCACCAGGTCATTAGAACCACCAGGTCATTAGAACCACCAGGCCATTAGAACCACCAGGTCATTAGAACCACCAGGTCATTATTACCACCAGGTCATTATTACCACCAGGTCATTATTACCACCAGGTCATTATTACCACCAGGTCATTATAACCACCAGGTCATTATTACCACCAATGTAGGTCAAGGGTCATCTTCTTGTCACTGTCGCTGCGCTCAGACCGAGCAAGCTACGGTCAAGCGGGGCATCTCGTTGAACTCGGCACGGCTATGGTGATGTCATTTTTAGTGGTGATTTCAGAATGCTATTTTGGTGGTTTTTCACTGTTGAAACATATTGCAAATGCACTAAAGTCAACTAGCAAGTCAGTGTCCATCAGCCAATTAGATATTTTCAGACACCAAGCTGATACCATCTGACTCCAAACTCACTTTTTCCAACTCGTTTAGAAGCCAACTATCACATATTTCAGAGCAGGCCCAAAATTCACAGCGCCTTCCATTTAAACCATAATAAAACAAATAATACGTAGTTATGTTCTAGCTGCGGGTCCAGTTTTCACATTATGTTTAGCCCTATGTGAGGCGACCTCGAATCCCAAGTTTCGGCTCGATAGGTCATTCGGTGCCCGAGCAAAACCTTAATTGGTGCTGAAATTCCACTTTTTTCCATGCCTTGCTACGGGGTCCTTGAATGAGCTATCGAACAGAAATGTCGGGGTCCGTCTCTATGGGCCGAGCCGGTTTCAATGCACCTAGTCTTGCAACTCTGAGACTTTTCTAAATGTCACCATTTTGTAATGCTCAAAATGAATTGAAGTCAATGCAAATGCACCGAGGCTTTTTATCGGTCCGAGAACCTTCTAGAGCCATATAACTCACCATGCTTAATCGACCTGAGCTCTAGAACAGGTTTGTAAAGTTTCAGAACTCTAGGTCTGACGGTTCTTTAAAAGTTCAAACAAAAGTAACTATTGCAGGCACTGTCTGCCTCTAAGCCCCTCAGTGTGTCACTCCATCCTTTCTGTGCGGGTGTGTACATTTTTCCTTGAAATCTGATGGGATGAATGACTGATTTACAGTTCATGAGGGTTGCCTATTCACATATATTAAGTTTTGGAAAGATTTGACTTTTTTAACCCTTCGAAACAGCCCTTTTGACACCAATTATGGCACGTCCGGTTGGCACAGGAAGCTGAAAGTAAACACATATCCTCATTGGAGTGGGCTTTTACAGAATCCCGAGTTTTAAGTCTATACGTTAAGAACTCACTGATTTACATAGGGTTGAATGCACTATTTCTCTCAAACTACAGGTTGGGTATGGCAAACACTTTTAGGGTGATTTAACCACTTCCGGTTGCTCCAGGGAGCTTAGAATCGACACAGGTAGATCTCATAGTGGCCTGATGGATTGCCATCGAAGACAGGTTCATAAGGCATTATTAACCCACATAGGCTTCAGGTTGAATTTAGGGGAGCAGGCAATGTATTCCTATGGGGAGACATGTCATTGTAAACTGTTTGATGTAAACACCTTCTTTTAACTATTAAGGGTTAATGCCACATGGTCAATGTTAGGCTTGCACAGATCGGGAGGACCTTAGGAACGTTCCTGAGGTCAAATTGTGCTTGTAACCTTAACGGTTCTCTCTCTGTCTCCCAAAAGCAAAAAACTATGAAATTGAGGTCAAATGGTCATTTGGGTCCTTCTTCTTGTCCCTGTCGCTGCACTCAGACCGAGCTAGCTACGGTCAAGCAGGGCATCTCGTTGAACTCGGCACGGCCTGGAGATAATGGCAATGCCATTGCAGGCTTTGTGTGTCTTTAAGCACCGTACTTTTTCACTCCATCCTTTTATCCCCTTTTCTTCGTGGTATCCAATCGCTAGTAATTACTATCTTGTCTCATCGCTACAACTCCTGTATGGGCTCAGGAGAGACGAAGGTCGAAAGCCACGCGTCCTCCGAAGCACAACCCAACCAAGCCGCACTGCTTCTTAACACAGCGCGCCTCCAACCCGGAAGCCAGCCGCACCAATGTGTCGGAGGAAACACCGTGCACATGGCCCCCTTGGCTAGCGCGCACTGCCCCCGGCCCGCCACAGGAGTCGCTGGAGCGCGATGAGACAAGGATATCCCTACCGGCCAAACCCTCCCTAACCCGGACGACGCTAGGCCAACGGACCTCCCGGTCGCGGCCGGCTGCGGCAGAGCCTGGGCGCGAACCCAGAGACTCTGGTGGCGCAGCTAGCACTGTGATGCAGTGGCAGAGCTTCGAGACCCACTTAAAAAATGTTCGTCTGAAGACACTGCAACTGGATCTGTAATTTTTTATTTTTTTTACTCCTTTTTGTGAACATGACCAATTTGTCAATGTACGATTTCTCTTAAATTACGATAGATAAATGGCTGGTTCTTTTTTTCCTGACACCGTATGCTTATGTACTTTGACGTGAAGCGATCAAATTAGCACCCTACTTTACGTTTTTGACCTTTAATCCCAGAAAAATGGCCATAACTCAAAAAGCGTTGAGGCCTCGACGCCATCTTGTTCGGGGCCAACTGTCCATTACGTCTTCGAAATATTTTCCGTTTAGGAGAAAAGGCCACATGCATTTGCAATGTGCTTGTGCATTTGCAATATTATTTATTTTCCCTCTGGTGGGAATTTCCTAGACTGCGGAAAAATGACCAAAATGTGTTATTTTTATAAAACGGAAACCGAACGTCCGAGAGATTTAGTTTGACTTCCTGAAAGATCTCTCCCCCGCGCACGGCCCGACGCCGTCCGCGAATTTTAGAAACGTTGCAGGACGTCTAGTAAGGGACCTTACATTTGCAATGTGGCGTTTCTCACAAACCATATGGCGAGTGCTAAAATGTTCCCTTAAGGTATGGAAAGGCCTTGGAAAGGCCATAAGTGTAAGCCAACATAATTCATTATTTTACATTAACATGTAATACATGCATTATGAAGAAAATGGTGTAATTTAGGCTCCACGAAATATGAAATGGGTTATGAAGAAGATCGTGTATGGTTGCCTACATGACAAAAAGGCGTTCTGATTACAAGTGCACCAGTATCCAAAGTATTAAGCGAAATCAAGCACAGAAAACAGCATTGGCATTAATAAAACAATATTTCCCACAAATTAAGTCACAGGTAAATGTGCGTCTTTTCTCAAAAATTCTATTCAGCAAGTCTAAAACAGTACATATAGGCATACAACGACACATTTTAAAACATGGTTAAACAAAGACAACATTTCTGTATATTCATGACGTTGAATTAGCCATTAAGAAGAACAAAAATGAAATACAAATTATCGCGTCTACATGGTTGTTGCAACGGCTTGTGTGTCGCCTACTGGTTAAATTTGTGTCTTTTCGCACGAATTAAGTAGCACAGAAATTCGTGTATTTTCAAACGAATTGAACCACCCCAAAACACCCCAAAAATGCACAAAAACGCACGAAATCTGCTGAAATACATTTTGTACATATATGCGCGAATTGAATGTGAGACTCTGTTGCTTAGTCAGGCAGACGTCTTAAATTTGCCTAGCGCTAGCCTAGTCGCTAATGCTAACTAGCTAGCTAACATCTCCGACCATGAGCTCCCTAAACTTCTCCACTCTTGTTAAAGAAGATGAGGTCTGCTGGACGGAGAAAGAAGCTCTGGGGTTGAACATTGTCGTGAAAGAGGAGGAGGAAGAGGAGGATGTTACAGTAAAACAAGAAGTAGAGAATGGGGCTGTTACAGTGAAAGAAGAGGAAGACGCGTTCAGAGTGAAAGAGGAGGAGGATGTTACAGTCAAAGAAGAGGAGGAGGAAGAGAAAGAGGAGGATGCAGTTTTTGGAGTGAAGAAGGAGAAAGAGGGAGAGATAACGGTCATATTGACAGAGGAGTCAGGAGATCTGATTACCACCAGTAAGTACTGTCTTAAAAACGGGCTCTAACTCTCTAAAGGTTTTGAATGAATGTGTGCTTTTTAATCAGCATGCTACTGAAATTCTATACTTGAAAATGTTGTTCTGTACTATAGGAATTAATGTGATAATATAATGTTAAAGCCCTGAATGCTGATTGGTATTTTTACTGCTCTAATTACGTTGGTAACCAGTTTATAATATGCAATAATCCACCCCAGGGGTTTGTGATATATGGCCAATATACCACGGCTAAGGGCTGTATCCAGGCACTCTGCGTTGCGTCGTGCTTAAGGACAGTCTTTAACCATGCTATATTGGCCATATACCACACTTCCTCGGGTCGTATTGCTTAACTGTAACGTGTATACCATCAGAGCCCCCCCCCCCCCCCCCCCCCCCACAAAATCACAACTTAATTGTCCCACACAATGGCAAACAACCATCTCTGTTCAGCCTATAACCATGACATTATCTATTATTATAGAGCTCTGCTCAGCCTGTAACCATGACATTATCTATTATTATAGAGTTCTGCTCAGCCTGTAACCATGACATTATCTATTATTATAGAGCTCTGCTCAGCCTGTAACCATGACATTATCTATTATTATAGAGCTCTGCTCAGCCTGTAACCATGACATTATCTATTATTATAGAGCTCTTATTATGACATCATGACATTCCCTGAGAGATTAGATTTGGAGCTCTACATCATTTGTTTTTAAATCTCACCATCACGAAGTATATTTTTAATGATGTAATGTTGTGAAGACTGATCTCAGGTTATTGAGGGATCTAGTCTAGATTAAACCTCATAGGAAGACAATTTTATTTAATACAGGCTTCATTCAGGTCTCTCTGTTTAAGTAAATAATCTGTTTGTCTTTTGGCAGGAGAGAGACCAGACTCTGACAGCGGGAAGAGTTCCTCAGAGGAAACAGACCCAGAGACGCCTAACCAACACCACTGCTCCCACTGTGGAAAGAGTTTTAGGTGGTCAGGGAGTCTGAAAACACATGAGAGAAAACACACAGGTACCCCCATCAGAACCCAAAATATAAGCTTATATTATCTCCAATGTTTATCAGTAAATATAAACGAACACTGTATATCCTCAAAACATGGTTAAAACTATAATGTTGGTATCATGGATGGTTGCATTTCTCCAGCCCCATCCCTCAGCTTTTTACCGAAACGGGCAGGGAGTACGCTTTGTTATTGTTTCTACTGCTGATTGCTGTCCCCGTTACTCCTCAAGGTCCAAGGACTGTATGTTATTTTCAGAGGTAGACTGGCTCTGGCAGCTAAAATAGTCAAATATTCCATCTAAATGTGAATCGATTCTCAACGGGCAGGGAGTACGCTTTGTTATTGTTTCTACTCCTGATTCTCTGCCCCCGTTACTCCTCAAAATAATTTCACATAATACTTTCATATCACATAACAATTATTTCACACAATACTTTCATATCACATCAAAATAATTTCACACAATACTTTCATATCACATCTAAATAGGTAACCAGTCTGTATAGATAGATAGCTAAGTGAATTAAATATCACCAGCTACCTAACTTCATATTAGCTATCTTGATGTATTTATCACTGTAAAAAACTAACTCCAAATGCATTTGTAGGTAGCTAGCTACCAGCCATGGAGGAGGGTGAAAGGATAGCAGCCCCAACTGTCAGTGAGAGAGGAGGCTATTCTGGATAGGGCAGGTACTTTTGTGTAGTTCCTGTCCCTAGAAGTGAGGACGGAGATAATAGTAACATAATATACAGTGTGGTGTAATTTGACTATAATGAAGTGTGTTTCTTGTGAGGTTTTCTGTCCTCAGATAAAGAGCGCTATGAAAGCCAGTCTACATATGAAGAGATCCCAATGAAGAGCAGTGGTTCTCAGTCCTGGGGACTCAGAGGCACATTGTTGTTTTTGCCTCAGCACTGCACAGCTGATTCAAATGATCAACTCATTATCAAGCTTCAAGTGGTATTTATGTATTCATTTGTGATGCCATCCTTGATATGATCCTGTTATTGTCACATGCTACACATGTACATATGTGTGCCCATGCATCTATCAATCCAATGTTATCATGATTTGTTATCAGGAATATTATACTTTAGTAATCCACAATGACCTGTTGATGTAAAAGTCTAATAATTACATTGTCTTCCATATTCCTACAGATACCTTGTAACTGGAGATTCCTTCAAAACGATTGCCTACAGTAGCCGTGTAGGGCACTGCAAGGTTGGGTGACCAGGGTCATCTGGGACTGCCTCCTGGAGGAATTCAGATGTGTGAAGGCTACCTGTGTCCTGCGTAACTTCATGAGGATGGACACGAGGACCAGGAGGGGATCTGCAGCTCGCCGCCGTGTCCCAGAGGAGGAGTCTGCTGCTCTGCAGGATGTTTCAAGGACGGGGTCCAACAACGCAGCAAGAGAGGCAATCCGTGTGCAGGAGATCTTCACCTCCTACTTCTTCAAAGAGGATGCTGTTCCCTGGCAACACCATAGACTACACTATGCACAACCAAATGCTCTTCAAAGAGGGTGCTGTTCCCTGGCAACACCATGGACTACACTATGCACAACCAAAGGCTCTTTTAAGAGGGTGCTGTTCCCTGGCAACACCATAGACTACACTATGCACAACCAAAGGCTCTTCAAAGAGGGTGCTGTTCCCTGGCAACACCATGGACTACACTATGCACAACCAAAGGCTCTTTTAAGAGGGTACTGTTCCCTGGCAACACCATAGACTACACTATGCTCAACCAAAGGCTCTTTTAAGAGGGTGCTGTTCCCTGGCAACACCATAGACTACACTATGCACAACCAAAGGCTCTTTTAAGAGGGTGCTGTTCCCTGGCAACACCATAGACTACACTATGCACAACCAAAGGTTCTTTTAAGAGGGTGCTGTTCCCTGGCAACACCATAGACTACACTATGCACAACCAAAGGCTCTTTTAAGAGGGTGCTGTTCCCTGGAAACACCATATACTACACTATGCACAACCAAAGGCTCTTTTAAGAGGGTACTGTTCTTCAGAGTTAATGATCCCAGGTCAGTTTATATTATACAGGAAGTATTATTAAAGATATGCTTTCCATTGAAATACAGAGAGATGCAGTAGTCCCAGAGTTAATGATCCCAGGTCAGTTTATATTATACAGGAAGTATTATTAAAGAGATGCTTAACATTGAAATACAGAGAGATGCAGTAGTCCCAGAGTTAATGATCCCAGGTCAGTTTATATTATACAGGAAGTATTATTAAAGAGATGCTTAACATTGAAATACAGAGAGATGCAGTAGTCCCAGAGTTAATGATCCCAGGTCAGTTTTGCATTTCACCTCCTGATTGATGACTAACAATGTTAGAATAAAAAATAAAAACACAAGGCTTAAACATGCTCTCTCTCTCTCCATCTGTCTCTCATCGCAGATATGTTTTGATGTGCGAGGATGCCAACCCCCAGTCCCATCATCACCATCTCACCTTCTTTTAAGATAACCTTTAGGCCGACTAGAGACACTGTTATGTAATTGTGATGAACTGAGAGAATATTTAGGTAGCACTGTGATTCATTAATCATGTGCTGCCTTCCCTGCTCCTATGTGCTTACCTCTTTCCCTTTCTGTCTTTTACACCTCTCTCTCCACCTCCTCTTTCTTCCTCTGTTTTTATAATGCACAACAGATGTGCATTGAAGTACAGATTGAACTTGTATTTATAACACTTGGAAATTGAGCTTTTCAATAAAGCGTTTCACATTCTCTACTGGTTCAATGTCATACTCATGTCACAACACCCATAAAGCTAGCCAGCTAGCTGGCTAAATCGCGATTTTCGTAAAATAATTTTATGTTAAAAAAATGCATAATCGTTTGTCTATACATGAACTAACATTCCTGTCAACTGTACATGTTTTTTGCATGATTAGTTATTACGTTATAATCCCTTACATTTGCTTCCATCCTAGTATTTCTATCCCTCTCTTCTAGTATTTCTGTCCGCCATCTTTGATTGAGTTCAGTTCTGTGTAGGGGTACCCCTCTCTCCAAGTATTTCTGTCCGACATCTTTGATTCAGTTCAGTTCTGTGTAGGGGTACCCCTCTCTTCTAGTATTTCTGTCTGCCATCTTTGATTCAGTTCAGTTCTGTGTAGGGTTACCCCTCTCTCCTAGTATTTCTGTCCGCCATCTATGTTGAAGAAAGTCTAACTATCACTAGTGCAGCAGCAGCCTCCCCCGGTCCTAGTGCCGGCCCGGTAAGAAGTTTAAGATGCGATGGAACGGTTGACGAAAATAAGTAATGTAAGAAATTGTAATAGAGACTGGAAACTAGCAATAACTACATTTCAACATAAGCCATATTTTATACAAAAATACACATACTCCTCATTTCTCTTGGACATATGCTGGACTTATTAAGACACCGACTACAGACACACATAATTCCCCTCCCCCATGATAACCACAGAACACACACAACACATGCTTGGAGCTCAGGACAAAGAACTGTCTCAGGAACCAATGGAACGTGGACACCAGGCCTGTTCAGGACTACCCAAGACCCAGATCGACCAATCGGAAGGCCAGGCTCGCAGATCTACCTACTTTGCTTGTTGTATGTATAATACTGTACGAGTCTTGAAACTTTCTCGTTCCGGACGATTTTATACAAATCAGACAGAAAGAGCCGTGCCGCACGCTTTGCCTAATATCTTTACACTTGAATAAATCTGCCTTATTATACAATAATCACCTCGTCCTATTGTCTCCTCTTGTTCTCCTGTCAACAGTAAACGTTTCACTAACAGAAATCACAGAGAAAATATATTGATATTGATATTAAATTATTTAGGGAGGGGCTAATTAATATTTTAGGACTAGCTATGTTCCTGATTCCTACCTACCTTTTGTCTGAAATTTGTATTTACATTTTACTCAACTGCGTTACCCACTCCAGTCAGCAGATTGCGGTCTGCGACTTTAAGGCAATGATGCTACTGTGACGTATAATCTAGTGGACGGAACGCTTCTTTCAGCAGCAGCAACAGTTCGTCAGTCACTTCGGTAGCTTGCTAGCCAAAATAGACGAACCAATAAAGCTCTTTAGACGTATTAGTGTATATTAGCCACTGTATTTTAAACCCACTTCTGTCGCCTAGTTAGTTATCCGTTTTAATTTCATATTTACGGTGTTGTTATTATTCCGTTAGCGGGCTGGTTAAGTTAGCATTAGCCTAGCTAGCTAACATCCCCGACCATGCGGTCACTAAGCTACTCCCCTGCTATAGAAGAAGCGGGTATCACAGTAAAACAAGAAGTAGAGGATGAGGCCGTTACTGTGAAAGAAGGGGAAGAAGCGTTCAGAGTGAAAGAGGATGAGGATGCAGTTTATGGAGTGAAAGAGGAGGAGGAAGAGATGACTGTTACATTGAAAACGGAGGAGGAAGAAGAGGAGGAGGAAACTGGATATCTGGTCCCGGTTTCCCAAACGCATCTTAAGGTGTCCGATGGTTCTAACGGTGAACTTAGCCATAAGATGGTTTTGAGAAACCGTTCCCTGATTAACACTCGTAAGTACTGTCTTAAAAACAGAGGCACAAACTCTGCAGTTGTTGAACTGGGGAAATCAGTATGGACTGTTGTTCCATGTTGTGAATGTTATCCAATGTGGTACTATGGGTTATAGCAGTATGGACTGTGTATTATTTATTTATAGCCATTGATTCTTGAAGAATATAACACATGCCTCATGAGCTTAGTTCAACTGTTGTACCCCATCAGAACCCCAAATAAGCTTTTTTTACTCCAATGTTTAGAAACAATGTAAATCAACACTGTATAGCCTCAACATGGTTAAAACTATAATGTTGATATCATGGATGGTCAGTCCTTGCATCCATTGGTCTGTCTATGAATTTGAGAGTAGTTACATTTCTCCAACCCCATCATCATCTTATTAGCAAAACAGTAGTAGAATTACAGCTTTGTTATTGTTTCAACTGCAGATTGGTTGTTTGTTGTGTGGCATTTTTAAAGAGACAACCTAGGATTTAAACAGAAACAAAATGGCTGCCCAGAGACTTGGTTTGGTTAACAGCTGAGGGATGGGGGTTGGAGAAATATAACCACTCTCAAATTCATAGAGAAAGCTATTGTATCAACCTTAACCCAAAACCTAGGGACCTCGTCAAGAAGTTCAGACATCTTGGTGTAACAGTTATAAGGTGTTAACTTGAGAGTCACTGGACCCAGGTTTGAGTTCAGCTCAGGGCGACCCCCTGAATTCAATACACTATGAATACAAGGACTGGCCATCCATGATGTCATAATGATAGTTTAACCAGGTTTCTAGGATATATAGTATATTCTAGAATTCATCCATGATGTCATAGTGGTAGTTTAACCAGGTTTCTAGGCTATATAGTATATTCTAGAATTCATCCATGATGTCATAATGATAGTTTAACCAGATTTCTAGGCTATATATTATATTCTAGAATTCATCCATGATGTCATAGTGATAGTTTAACCAGGTTTCTAGGCTATATTGTACATTCTAGAATTGCCAGTGAGGAATTCCTGTGAAGGCAAATTATTAGAGCTGTTGATAAGTCATTGTATAATATTCAGCCAATTTTTTGTCATGCCTTTACATTAAAGGCAAGACATACCTAGAAGCAATTACATTCATGAATTGGTTTGAAACCTTTGTTTTAACCCCTTCTTAAAGTTGGTGCCTTGATGGATTTGTAAAAAATGGTTTATCATGAAACACTGTTTTTTAAATTTATTTAAATGTAACCCTTATTTCAGTTAAGTTAGTTAAGAACAAATTCTTATTTACAATGACTGCCTACACCGGACGATGCTGGGCCAATTGTGCGCCGCCCTATGGGACTCCCAATCACGGCCGGTTGTGATACAGTCTGGATTTGATCCAGGGTGTCTGTAGTGGCGCCTCAAGCACTGAGATGCAGTGTCCGCTGCACCACTCGGGAGCCCCAAAATCATGTTCTAGTGCTGTCCCCAACTAAAATACATCTTGGTCAACCAAGAGTCATCTGTTCTTTCTACCAATCGCCCCATGTGTTTTTATAAAATCAATCAAGACATACAAATGACTCAAAGTCATAACTAGAGGGAGCCGCTCGTCAACATAACCCGACCAGAGGGAGCCGCTCGTCAACATAACCCGACCAGAGGGAGCCGCTCGTCAACACAACCCGACCAGAGGGAGCCGCTCGTCAACACAACCTGACCAGAGGGAGCCGGTCGTCAACACAACCCGACCGGAGGGAGCCGGTCGTCAACACAACCCGACCGGAGGGAGCCGGTCGTCAACACAACCCGACAGGAGGGAGCCGGTCGTCAACACAACCCGACCAGAGGGAGCCGGTCGTCAACACAACCCGACAGGAGGGAGCCGGTCGTCAACACAACCCGACCGGAGGGAGCCGGTCGTCAACACAACCCGACCTTCAGGGAACAGTAGTTAAAAAAGTGGGGTATATATACTTGTGATGGTGAGAACATGTTTTTGTTTGAATTATAGCTGTAACAACTCTTTGGGAATAATTAAACTTGGTTAAACTTCTCTAGTGTCCGTGAGTTATTTATTCTGAAAAATTAGAACCTAACACTATACCTAGTTTTCCCTGAAGAAGGGAAACGAGGGGCAACGCCTGTTTGGCCACACCCCTTCCTGGGTCGGTGAAGAGTGGTGTTAAATTTAAGGAATAAATCCGAGCCTCACACTAATCAACAGTGGAAGGCGGAGCTTCCAGCGAGGCGTGAATTTAATAGTACGTTTTACCTAGTTTCCCTCCTTCAGAGAACAGTAGTTATAGTCATAACGTTACGGTTGTGATATGATGAACTTCAACTTAAATACAGGATCTTGCTGTCGGACAATTTTTTTGTATTCTGAAATGCACTCCACCCACTTATCATTTAGTGGCTCCTTATGTTACGCTAGGAAAACAGATTGTGGAACAGAAACACTAAATAATTTCAGAGTTTGCTTTTTAACTGAGAGTCATCTTGTAATCAGATGGCGTAGCAGTAAGACGTTTGTTGAAAATGTTACCTTTTTTTGTATATATTGAAATATATTGCAATATCTTTTTCCATTTTTTTATTATATACACCTCCCGGCAACCCGCCTCACCCAATGTGATACGGATCTGTTTTTTTTTTATAGACCTTATAGCTAGAACCTCCATCAGAAGCTAGCCTATAGAAGCTAACCAGCTAATTAGCTACTAGCTATTGAGTCATTGTTAGCCACTGCTAGCGGCCTTTACCTTTTTAGCTCAGACACCAGCCGCTTTTAGCCTGGATAATACCTGCCAGTCTGCACAACGCGATATCAACCCTGAGCATATCGGACTGTTTTTCTCCATTACATCACTGTATTCCTGCCGTAAGCTCTGGACCATTACACCAGATAATCACAGCTGGCTAGCTGCTACCGAGTGGCCCAGCCCCGAAGCTAGCCTTGAGCCAGGCCCATCTCCCGGCCTGCTCAGTGGACCCTATGATCACTCGGCTACACAGCTGATGCCTCCCAGACTCTTCACTAAGACGACTAGAAGCCACTACATCAACGGATTCCTGCCGTAAGCTCTGTACCTTTGCACCGGATTGGCTACAGTGGCTAACGCCCTTGTCCCGAAGCTAGCAGCAGTTAGCCTCGAGCCAGGTGCATCCTCCGGCTAGCAAACAAAATTACTCCAGCTACAATACCTCTTTTGCCAGTTGGCCTGGACCCTTTGTCGACACGGAGCACAGCCGATCCATCACGACTGGTCTGCCGACGCAATTCCGTCCGATGTGCCCTCAACCGGCCTTTGCCAGACGTCGGTGACGCCCTTGTCCCGAAGCTAGCACCAGTTAGCCTCGAGCCAGGCGCATCTCCCGGCTAGCGTAGTAATGACTACCTAGCGGCTTCCCTGGTTCATATATTGCTGTCCACTGGACCCTATGATCACTTGGCTACATAGCTGATGCCTGCTGGACTGTTCATTTATCACGGTTCTCCATTTTGTTTATTTTGTTTCTGTTGGCCCCAGCCTCGAACTCAGGCCCTGTGTGTAGTTAACTGACCCTCTCAGCCCATTCATCGCCATTTTACGTGTTTTTGTTGTCTTAGCTGATTAACTGTTGTCTTACCCGTTGTTGTCTTATCTAGCTCTCCCAATCAACACCTGTGATTGATTTATGCCTCGCTTTATGTCCCTCTAATGTCAATATGCCTTGTATACTGTTGTTTAGGGTAGTTATCATTGTTTTATTTTACTGCGGAGCCCCTAGTCCCACTCATTTTGCCTCAGAGAACTACTTTGTCCCACTTCCCACACATGCGGTGACCTCACCTAGCATAACTTGTGCCTCCAGAGATGCAACCTCTTATCGTCACTCAGTGCCTAGGTTTACCTCTACTGTACCCGCACACTACCATACCCCTGTCTGTACATTATGCCTTGAATCTATCCTACCACACCCAGAAATCTGCTCCTTTTATTCTCTGTTCCCAAAGCACTAGACGACCAGTACTGATAGCCTTTAGCCGTACCCTCATCCTACTCCTCTGTTCCTCGGGTCATGTAGAGGTGAACCCAGGCCCTGTGTGTCCCCAGGCACTTTCATTTGTTGACTTTCTGTGACCATAAAAGCCTTGGTTTCATGCATGTTAACATCAGAAGCTTCCTCCCTAAGTTTGTTTTACTCACTGCTTTAGCACACTCCAACCTTGATGTCCTTGCCGTGTCTGAATCCTGGCTTTGGAAGGCCACCAAAAATTCAGAAATTTCCAGCCCCATCTACAACATTTTCCGTCAAGATAGAACTGCCAAAGGGGGAGGAGTTGCAATCTACTGCAGAGATGCAAAGTTGTATTATGCTTTCCAGGTCTAAACCCGGTTCAACTATCATTATGACATCATGGATGAATTCTAGAATATACTATATATCCTAGAAACCTGGTTAAACTATCATTATGACGTCATGGATGAATTCTAGAATATACTATATATCCTAGAAACCTTTCCAGGTCTAAACCCGGTTCAACTATCATTATGACATCATGGATGAATTCTAGAATATACTATATATCCTAGAAACCTGGTTAAACTATCATTATGACATCATGGATGAATTCTAGAATATACTATATATCCTAGAAACCTGGTTAAACTATCATTATGACATCATGGATGAATTCTAGAATATACTATATATCCTAGAAACCTTTCCAGGTCTAAACCCAAACAGTTCGAGCTTCTAATTTTAAAAACGAATCTCTCCATAAATAAGTCTCTCAATGTTGCCGCCTGTTATAGACCCCCCTCAGTTCCCAGCTGTGCCCTGGACACCATATGTGAATTGGTTGGCCCCATCTATCTTCAGTTTGTTCTGTTAGGTGACCTAAACTGGGATATGCTTAACCTCTCTAGGAGGTGAGGGACGCTACCGTCCCACCTGGCCAACATCCAGTGAAATTGCAGAGCGCCAAATTCAAAAACAGAAATACTCATTATAAAAATTCATAAAACATACAAGTGTTATACATCAGTTTAAAGATTAACAGTTACCAGCCAAGTAGAGGAGTTACACAAGTCAGAAATAGCAATAAAACTAATCACTTACCTTTGATGATCTTCATATCGTTCCACTCACAAGACTCCCATTTACTCAATAAATGTTAGTTTTGTTCGATAAAGTCTCTCTTTATATCCAAAAACCTCAGTTTTGTTCAGTAATCCACAGGCTCAAAGGCAATCACAACATCCAGACACAAAATCCGAATAGTATCAGTAAAGTTTGTAGAAACATGTCAAACGATGTTTATAATCAATCCTCAGGTTGTTTTTAGCCTAAATAATAGATAACATTTCAAAGGTAAACAAGAACGGCGCATTCTGGGACACTGAATGGTTCACTCATTCGGAGTGGTCTTACTCTCTCAATTTTCAGAATACAAGCCTGAAACAATTTTTAAAGACCGTTGACATCTAGTGGAAGCAATTTGAGTCCTAAGTCAATGGAATCTGTATAGGCAGTCAATGGGAAAACTACAAAAATATAAAAATCCCACTTCCTGGATGGATGTTTCTCAGGTTTTCGTCTGTCATATCAGTTCTGTTATACTCACAGACATTATTTTAACAGTTTTGGAAACTTTAGAGTGTTTTCTATCTAAATCTACCAAGTTTACTTTGGGCACGCTTTTCATCCGGAGGTGAAAATAGTGCCCCCTACCCTAGTGAGGTTAACACCCCCGCCGTCCTACAATCCAAGCTAGATGCCCTCAATCTCACACAAATGATAAAGGAACCCACCAGGTACAACCCTAAATCCGTTAACATGGGCACCCTCATAGATATTATCCTGACCAACTTGCCCTCCAAATACACCTCTGCTGTTTTCAATCAGGATCTCAGCGATCACCGACTCATTGCCTGCATCCGTTATGGGTCCGCGGTCAAACGACCAGCCCTCATCACTGTCAAACGCTCCCTAAAACACTTGTGCAAGCAGGCATTTCTAATCGACCTGGCCCGGATATCCTGGAAGGATATTGACCTCATCCAGTCAGTAGGAGATGCCTGGTTGTTTTTTAATTGTAATTTCTTCACCACCTTAAATAAGCATGCCCCTTCAAAAAATGTAGAACTAAGAACAGATATAGCCCTTGGTTCACTCCAGACCTGACTGCCCTCGACCAGCACAAAAACATCCTGTGGCGTACTGCACTAACATCGAATAGCCCCCGCGATATGCAACTTTTCAGAGAAGTCAGGAACCAATACACACAGTCAGTTAGGAAAGCAAAGGCTAGCTTTTTCAAACAGAAATTTGCATCCTGTAGCTCTAACTCCAAAAAGTTTTGGGACACTGTAAAGTCCATGGAGAACAAGATTCCTAAAGATTGGAAAGCTGCCGCTGTCATCCCCCTCTTCAAAGGGGGTGACACTCTAGACCCAAACTATTACAGACCTATATCCATCCTGCCCTGCCATTCTAAAGTCTTCGAAAGTCAAGTTAACAAACAGATCATTGACCATTTTGAATCCCACTGTACCTTCTCCGCTGTGCAATCCAGTTTCCGAGCTGGTCACGGGTGCACCTCAGCCTCGCTCAAGTTACTAAACGATATCATAACCGCCATTGATAAAAGGCAGTACTGTGCAGCCGTCTTCATTGACCTGGCCAAGGCTTTCGACTCTGTCAATCACCGTATTCTTATCGGCAGCCTCAATAGCCTTGGTTTCTAAAATGACTGACTCGCCTGGTTCACCAACTACTTCTCAGACAGAGTTCAGTGTGTCAAATCGGAGGACCTGTTGTCTGTACCTCTGGCAGTCTCTATGGGGGTACCACAGGGTTCAATTCTCGGACCGACTCCTTTCTCTGTAAATACCAACGATATTGCTCTTGCTGCGGGTGATTCCTTGATCCACCTCTACGCAGACGACACCATTCTGTATACATCTGGCCCTTCTTTGGACACTGTGTTAACAAACCTCCAAACGTGCTTCAATGCCATACAACACTCCATCCGTGGCCTCCAACTGCTCTTAAAAGCTAGTAAAACTAAATGTATGCTCTTCAACCTATCGCTGGCTCCCCCCGTCCAGCATCACTACGATTCTGACTTAGAATATGTGGATAACTATAAATACCTATGTGTCTGGCTAGACTGTAAACTCTCCTTCCAGACTCACATTAAGCATCTCAATCCAAAATTAAATCTAGAATCGGCTTCCTATTTTGCAACAAAGCGTCCTTCACTCACGCTGCCAAACACTTATTTACAAAATAGCCTCCAACACTCTACTCAGCAAACTGGATGCAGTCTATCACAGTGCCATTTGTTTTGTCACCAAACCCCATATACAACCCACCACTGCGACCTGTATGCTCTCGTCGGCTGGCCCTCACTACATATTCGTCGCCAAACCCACTGGCTCCAGGTCATCTATAAGTCTTCACTCAGCACACTGGTCACCATAGCAACACCCACCCATAGCACGCGCTCCAGGAAGTATATCTCACTGGTCACCCCCAAAGCCAACATCTACTTTGGCCGCCCTTCCTTACAGTTCTCTGCTGCCAATAACTGGAACGAATTGCAAAATTCGCTGAAGTAGGAGACTTATATCTCCCTCACTAACTTTAAGCATCAGCTATCTGAGCAGCTTACCGATCGTTGCAGCTGTACACAGCCCATCTGTAAACAGCTCATACAACTGCCTACCTCATCCCCATGTTTTCATTTACTTTTTTTGCTCTTTTGCACACCAGTAATTCTACTTGCACATCATCATCTGCACATCTATCACTCCAGTGTTAATTTGCTAAATTGTAATTACTTCACTACTATGGCCTATTTATTGCCTTACCTCCTTACTCCATTTGCGCACACTGTATATAGATTTTTCTATTGTGTTATTGACTGTACTTTTGTTTATCCCAAGTGTATGTAACTCTGTTGTTTTTTTGTCGGTCTGCTTTGCTATATATATGAGAAATATACAAATAAAATCTTTACTTTATTGACAACACCCAAATGGATACTGTCATTAACGTGGTTCTTCAATAATTACTTATAATTCTTCAAACATATTAAACAGGACATTCAAACGAGCCTTACAATTATAATCCAAAGAAGTGTGAAATGTACTCATAATCAACCTGGAAATAGAGGTTACTCCCCGGAGTTTTCCCCCATTCACATTCAGAATACATTGTGAAAAACTAAAAGCTTTGCTCACCATTTTTGCTCCAGGCAGATATACTACATCCATAACTTGTGGTTTCCTCATTAGCAGATATACTACATCCATTACTATCGTTTTCCTCATTAGCAGGGAGGTGTTTCTGCAATCAAATTGTGTGCGCATTGCCAATTTTATTAAACACAGAAAGGGGCCAATATTGGAGACCAAAAGTTGTCTGACACACTGCTTAGAGTTTCAACAACACGAATAACTTATTTCTAGTCTACAATCATCGATCTTACTACTAAAATATGACTATTCTTGCTTTTTTAAGACAATTGTCAAATAATTTTAACATTCATTACAGATGTCAATTGTTGTACAACATCATGGCTACGCTGTTGGCATCACCTTTTACAGTGAATTTCCACTGTTGTGGGCCTTGAACCATTTAACTTTGTTGTTCACACAGGAGAGATACGGGACTATCGTGGATCCTTTGGGGAGGCTCAACAACCTCATGATGCTGACGAGGCAGAGAAGAGTCTCTCCAGATCAGAACACCTCAATAAACACCTGCAGAGATCCACAGGGAAGAGAACTCACTGCTGCTCTGACTGTGGGAAGAGATTCACCTCATCAGGCATTAAAATTCATCAAAGGACCCACACAGGAGAGAAACATTATAGAGTTTTACTACATTTGACTCTCTGACAGTACACCAGAAAATACACAAAGGAGAGAAACCTTATAGATGTGTTCAATGTGGGATGAGTTTTAAAGCATCTAGCAATCTGACTACACACCAGAGAACACACACAGGAGAGAAACCTTATAGCTGTAATCAATGTGGGAAGAGTTTTACTACATTTGACTCTCTGACAGTACACCAGAAAATACACACAGGAGAGAAACCTTATAGCTGTGTTCAATGTGGGAAGAGTTTTACTGCATCTAGCAATCTGACTACACACCAGAGAACACACACAGGAGAGAAATCTTATAGCTGTGATCAATGTGGGAAGAGTTTTACTACATCTAGCTATCTGACAGTACACCAGAGACTACACACAGGAGAGAAACCTTATAGCTGTGTTCAATGTGGGAAGAGTTTTACTGCATCTAGCAATCTGACTACACACCAGAGAACACACACAGGAGAGAAATCTTATAGCTGTGGTCAATGTGGGAAGAGTTTTGGTCAAGCTAGCCAGCTGACAGTACACCAGAGAACACACACAGGAGAGAAACTATTTATCTGTGATGAATGTGGGAAGAGTTTTACTACTTCTGGCTATCTGACAGTGCACCAGAGAAGACACACAGGAGATAAACCTTATAGCTGTGGTCAATGTGGGAAGAGTTTTTGTCAATCTAGTGATCTGACAGTGCACCAGAGAACACACACAGGAGAGAAACCTTATAGCTGTGATCAATGTGGGAAGAGTTTTACTACATCTGGCTCTCTGACTTTACACCAGAGAACACACACAGGAGAGAAACCTTATAGCTGTGGTCAATGTGGGAAGAGTTTTTGTCAATCTAGTGAACTGACAGTGCACCAGAGAACACACACAGGAGAGAAACCTTATAGCTGTGATCAATGTGGGAAGAGTTTTGTTCAATCTAGTTATCTGACAGTGCACAAGAGAACACACACAGGAGATTAACCTTATAGCTGTGACCAGAGATAATCTGATAAAAGATCTCTGACTAATCATCAGAAAATACATGAAGCAGTTGTTTCATGATATCAATGAAATGATGTCACAATGTAGAATGTTTAAACATTGTAGTAGGAGTATTTTAATGATGTCACAATGTAGAATGTTTAAACATTGTAGTAGGAGTATTTTAATGATGTCACAATGTAGAATGTTTTAACATTGTAGTAGGAGTATTTTAGTGATGTCACAATGTAGAACCCTAAATGTTTGTCCCCTGTTCTATTGATTTCAACATGATATGGATATTAGCCTCAGGGGGAAATCCAGGCTCTGAATTGGAAGAGTACTATTTATGAGATTTAGTAAGTACACATTATTCCCAGATTCAGTGTGGTTTTTGAGCTGCTAGTTTTAACAGGACGTGCAACCTCATCTCCCTCCTGTCGCACAAATGATTTTAGCATGAAATTGATTAGTTATGACAAATAAGTGTTGCGTTCCTTTGTTTAGCGACCCCTACATTTAAATGCATTCCAACATCACGTACAACCTAATTTCCCCCCTAATCGATATCAGTGATTTATTGCTACTTGTCAAAACAACACTGTTTCTGGTGCTTGTGCAGATTAAAAAGTCATTTTTTTTTTAAATACAAGTAATATGATTATTGTGGCAGATGTTTGTGTAAATAGCACATGTTATGTTTAGGTTTTCAATTTATCCCAAACTGTTTCTACATATTGGTTATTGATTTGGACATCCCAGGCTATCCCACCTAGCAAAATGTAATTGAAAAGTCGTTGAAAATAAGAGTATGCAATCAAATATTTTTTTAAACATTTTTTATTATACCATGCCTTACCATTAAGTGAATTATTGACAATACATATGATCAAAGGGGTGTACATTTGGTTTTGGTAATTCATGTTTACAATTCATGTAACTTTTAGTAATCATAATTATTTATGCAATCAACTGACAATTTTCGGGTATAAATATATTGACATTGTTGCCCTTCTTTTAGAATAGCAGGGTTAATTCTCAGATGTGCCAACCCAAATGTACTAGAGCATGACATTGGGGACTGGGCCCCGATCCAACAACATGCCTATCTAGTGAACCCTGAAAAGAAGGAGAAGCTCTGCAGTGAGGTGGAAAGTTACTACTGATATTGCAGGAGTTTCCTCTTGAAATCAGACATGTCCGTGGTAAGGACAACTTGGTTGCTGATTTTCTCAAAGGTGGGCAGTCAAAAAGATTTGTGTTTTGCGTTTAGCCAGTGCATTGCCATGGATCACAATTTATTTTGACTGCACGTTTTTCCGTATTGGAGATGAGTTTTGTTTGGGCTCGTTCCAAGGGGACGAGAGTTCTAGAAGCTAGTGAGTTTTGGGAAGACGAGAGTTCTAGAAGCTTGTGAGTTTTAGGAAGACGAGAGTTCTAGAAGCTAGTGAGTTTTAGGAAGACGAGAGTTCTAGAAGGGAAAAAATAATAGTTTAGGAATCTATAGAAAGAAAAAGGAGAAAAGATACGATATTATTATACATTCTATATTATTATTTAGAAGGATGTGTTTTTAATTGTTGACAGCCAGTAGACTGCATGTTTATATTGGTGAAGCATTGTAGTTGATTATAATGTGAAATGGAAGTTGTTTTCTGTTAGTGGTGAGCAAACTTGTCCAACAAAAACATAATATATATTTGTTTTCTTAAGGGGAAAAGTGTTACAGGCTTTGGTTTTTCCATTTATGTTTTGAGGTTGGACTTTATCACGTATAGCTCGTTAGCACATTTAGCACGTTTAGCACTTCTAGCTCGTTAGCACATTTAGCACGTTTAGCACGTATAGCTCGTTAGCACATTTAGCACGTTTAGCACGTATAGCTCGTTAGCACATTTAGCACGTCTAGCTCGTTAGCACGTATAGCTCGTTAGCACATTTAGCACGTCTAGCTCGTTAGCACATTTAGCACGTATAGCTCGTTAGCACGTTTAGCACGTATAGCTCGTTAGCACATTTAGCACGTATAGCTCGTTAGCACGTTTAGCAGGTCAGGGAGAAAAGACTCACCTTGTCGCTCAGGGTATCAGCCTGAGCTATTTAAAAACGCGTTTTCAACATTTCAAGATAGCAGTTAGTTTAGTTTGATGTAAATAAAGATAGCTGCGAAGTGGGACTCTGTCATTGTTTCTGACAAGATCTCTCATTGATCTCGGGTTCAGCCACCAGGGGGCACCAAACCTCTTTGAAAAGTTCATGTGAATAGTTACCACTTCTCAGGAGATGACAGACTTAGCCTTTCAATTGTTTTGTAATGATGGGATGGCTATTGAACAGAACTTTAAAACCTGGTTTTCTTGTATGTACCAGTTCATGAAATCACACATTTGACATTTATGCTCACTGAGTCTGTCTCTCCCTTTTCAATCCCTCTCTCCGCCTCTCTCCCTTTTCACTCCCTCTCTCCGCCTCTCTCCCTTTTCACTCCCTCTCTCCGCCTCTCTCCCTTTTCACTCCCCCTCTCCGCCTCTCTCTCTTTTCACTCCCTCTCTGCCTCTCTGTCAAAGCTTTCCTTAAGTTTGGGTCAGTCACAGTGGTCAGGTATTCTGCCCTTTCTCCGCCTCTCTCCCTTTTCACTCCCCTCTCTCCCTTTTCACTCCCTCTCTCCGCCTCTCTCCCTTTTCACTCCCCTCTCTCCCTTTTCACTCCCTCTCTCCGCCTCTCTCCCTTTTCACTCCCTCTCTCCGCCTCTCTCCCTTTTCACTCCCTCTCTCCACCTCTCTCCCTTTTCACTCCCTCTCTCTGCCTCTCTCCCTTTTCACTCCCCTCTCTCCCTTTTCACTCCCTCTCTCCGCCTCTCTCCCTTTTCACTCCCTCTCTCCGCCTCTCTCCCTTTTCTCTCCCTCTCTCCGCCTCTCTCCCTTTTCTCTCCCTCTCTCCGCCTCTCTCCCTTTTCACTCCCTCTCTCTTCCTCTCTCCCTTTTCACTCCCTCTTTCCGCCTCTCTCCCTTTTCACTCCCTCTCTCCGCCTCTCTCCCTTTTCACTCCCTCTCTCCGCCTCTCTCCCTTTTCACTCCCTCTCTCCACCTCTCTCCCTTTTCACTCTCTCTCTCCGCCTCTCTCCCTTTTCACTCCCCCTCTCCGCCTCTCTCCCTTTTCACTCCCTCTCTCTCCCTTTTCACTCCGCCTCTCTCCCTTTTCACCCCCATCTCTCCGCCTCTCTCCCTTTTCACTCCCCTCTCTCCACCTCTCTCCCTTTTCACTCCCTCTCCTTCTCTAAGAACTTCCCATTTGAATCAATAAGGATTGCAGTTGTGGGTGACTATCTGGCTGGAGCAGACTGGGAGACTGGTATTCTGACCTGGGCTGGAGCAGACAGGGAGACTGGTATTCTGACCTGGGCTGGAGCAGACTGGGAGGCTGGTATTCTGACCTGGGCTGGAGCACACTGTGCTGGAGCAGACTGAGAGGCTGGTTGGCTGACCTGGGCTGGAGCAGACTGGGAGGCTGGTATTCTGACCTGGGCTGGAGCACACTGTGCTGGAGCAGACTGGGAGACTGGTATTTTAACCTGGGCTGGAGCAGACTGGGAGACTGGTATTCTGACCTGGGCTGGAGCAGACTGGGAGACTGGTATTCTGACCTGTGCTGGAGCAGACTGGGAGGCTGGTATTCTGACCTGGGCTGGAGCACACTGTGCTGGAGCAGACTGGGAGGCTGGTATTCTGACCTGGGCTGGAGCAGACTGGTAGGCTGGAGCAGAATGGGAGACTGGTATTCTGACCTGGGCTGGAGCAGACTGGGAGGCTGGTATTCTGACCCGGGCTAGAGCAGACTTTGCTGGAGCAGACTGGGAGACTGGTATTCTGACCTGTGCTGGAGCAGACTGGGAGACTGGTATTCTGACCTGGGCTGGAGCAGACTGGGAGACTGGTATTCTGACCTGGGCTGGAGCACACTGTGCTGGAGCAGACTGGGAGGCTGGTATTCTGACCTGTGTTGGAGCAGACTGGGATGCTGGTATTCTGACCTGGGCTGGAGCACACTGTGTTGGAGCAGACTGGTATTCTGACCTGGGCTGGAGCAGACTGGGAGACTGGTATTCTGACCTGGGCTGGAGCAGACTGGTAGGCTGGTGCAGTGTCATCAGGCTGTGTGGTGGAGGCCATCCTGTTCTCGGGTTCTGCTTTTGTTATGCCAACCACCAGGTCATTATTACCACCAGGTCATTAGAACCACCAGGTCATTAGAACCACCAGGTCATTAGAACCACCAGGTCATTAGAACCACCAGGTCATTAGAACCACCAGGTCATTTTTACCACCAGGTCATTCGAACCACCAGGTCATTATTACCACCAGGTCATTAGAACCACCAGGTCAGGGAGAAAAGACTCACCTTGTCGCTCAGGGTATCAGCCTGAGCTATTTAAAAACACGTTTTCAACATTTCAAGATAGCAGTTAGTTTAGTTTGATGTAAATAAAGATAGCTGCGAAGTGGGACTCTGTCATTGTTTCTGACAAGATCTCTCATTGATCTCGGGTTCAGCCACCAGGGGGCACCAAACCTCTTTGAAAAGTTCATGTGAATAGTTACCACTTCTCAGGAGATGACAGACTTAGCCTTTCAATTGTTTTGTAATGATGGGATGGCTATTGAACAGAACTTTAAAACCTGGTTTTCTTGTATGTACCAGTTCATGAAATCACACATTTGACATTTATGCTCACTGAGTCTGTCTCTCCCTTTTCAATCCCTCTCTCCGCCTCTCTCCCTTTTCACTCCCTCTCTCCGCCTCTCTCCCTTTTCACTCCCCCTCTCCGCCTCTCTCTCTTTTCACTCCCTCTCTGCCTCTCTGTCAAAGCTTTCCTTAAGTTTGGGTCAGTCACAGTGGTCAGGTATTCTGCCCTTTCTCCGCCTCTCTCCCTTTTTACTCCCCTCTCTCCCTTTTCACTCCCTCTCTCCGCCTCTCTCCCTTTTCACTCCCTCTCTCCGCCTCTCTCCCTTTTCACTCCCTCTCTCTGCATCTCTCCCTTTTCACTCCCTCTCTCCGCCTCTCTCCCTATTCACTCCCTCTCTCCGACTCTCTCCCTTTTCACTCCCTCTCTCCGCCTCTCTCCCTTTTCACTCCCTCTCTCCGCCTCTCTCCCTTTTCACTCCCTCTTTCCGCCTCTCTCCCTTTTCACTCCCTCTCTCCGCCTCTCTCCCTTTTCACTCCCTCTCTCCGCCTCTCTCCCTTTTCACTCCCTCTCTCCACCTCTCTCCCTTTTCACTCTCTCTCTCCGCCTCTCTCCCTTTTCACTCCCCCTCTCCGCCTCTCTCCCTTTTCACTCCCCCTCTCCGCCTCTCTCCCTTTTCACTCCCTCTCTCTCCCTTTTCACTCCGCCTCTCTCCCTTTTCACCCCCATCTCTCCGCCTCTCTCCCTTTTCACTCCCCTCTCTCCACCTCTCTCCCTTTTCACTCCCTCTCCTTCTCTAAGAACTTCCCATTTGAATCAATAAGGATTGCAGTTGTGGGTGACTATCTGGCTGGAGCAGACTGGGAGACTGGTATTCTGACCTGGGCTGGAGCAGACAGGGAGACTGGTATTCTGACCTGGGCTGGAGCAGACTGGGAGGCTGGTATTCTGACCTGGGCTGGAGCACACTGTGCTGGAGCAGACTGAGAGGCTGGTTGGCTGACCTGGGCTGGAGCAGACTGGGAGGCTGGTATTCTGACCTGGGCTGGAGCACACTGTGCTGGAGCAGACTGGGAGACTGGTATTCTGACCTGGGCTGGAGCAGACTGGGAGACTGGTATTCTGACCTGGGCTGGAGCAGACTGGGAGACTGGTATTCTGACCTGGGCTGGAGCAGACTGGGAGGCTGGTATTCTGACCTGGGCTGGAGCACACTGTGCTGGAGCAGACTGGGAGGCTGGTATTCTGACCTGGGCTGGAGCAGACTGGTAGGCTGGAGCAGAATGGGAGACTGGTATTCTGACCTGGGCTGGAGCAGACTGGGAGGCTGGTATTCTGACCCGGGCTAGAGCAGACTTTGCTGGAGCAGACTGGGAGACTGGTATTCTGACCTGTGCTGGAGCAGACTGGGAGACTGGTATTCTGACCTGGGCTGGAGCAGACTGGGAGACTGGTATTCTGACCTGGGCTGGAGCACACTGTGCTGGAGCAGACTGGGAGGCTGGTATTCTGACCTGTGTTGGAGCAGACTGTGATGCTGGTATTCTGACCTGGGCTGGAGCACACTGTGTTGGAGCAGACTGGTATTCTGACCTGGGCTGGAGCAGACTGGGAGACTGGTATTCTGACCTGGGCTGGAGCAGACTGGTAGGCTGGTGCAGTGTCATCAGGCTGTGTGGTGGAGGCCATCCTGTTCTCGGGTTCTGCTTGTGTTATGCCAACCACCAGGTCATTATTACCACCAGGTCATTAGAACCACCAGGTCATTAGAACCACCAGGTCATTAGAACCACCAGGTCATTATTACCACCAGGTCATTAGAACCACCAGGTCATTATTACCACCAGGTCATTAGAACCACCGGGTCATTAGAACCACCGGGTCATTAGAACCACCGGGTCATTAGAACCACCAGGTCATTAGAACCACCAGGTCATTAGAACCACCAGGTCATTTTTACCACCAGGTCATTAGAACCACCAGGTCAGGGAGAAAAGACTCACCTTGTCGCTCAGGTAGGGTATCAGCCTGAGCTATTTAAAAACACTTTTTCAACATTTCAAGATAGCAGTTAGTTTAGTTTGATGTAAATAAAGATAGCTGAGAAGTGGGACTGTGTCATTGTTTCTGACAAGATCTCTCATTGATCTCGGGTTCAGCCACCAGGGGGCACCAAACCTCTTTGAAAAGTTCATGTGAATAGTTACCACTTCTCAGGAGATGATAGACTTAGCCTTTCAAATGTTTTGTAATGATGGGATGGCTATTGAACAGAACTTTAAAACCTGGTTTTCTTGTATGTACCAGTTCATGAAATCACACATTTGACATGTATGCTCACTGAGTCTGTACATAGTCAAAGCTTTCCTTAAGTTTGGGTCAGTCACAGTGGTCAGGTATTCTGCCCTTTCTCCGCCTCTCTCCCTTTTCACTCCCTCTCTCCGCCTCTCTCCCTTTTCACTCCCCTCCGCCTCTATCCCTTTTCACTCCCTCTCTCCGCCTCTCTCCCTTTTCACTCCCTCTCTCCGCCTCTCTCCCTTTTCACTCCCTCTCTCCCTTTTCACTCCCCTCTCTCCGCCTCTCTCCCTTTTCACTCCCTCTCTCCGCCTCTCTCCCTTTTCACTCCCTCTCTCCGCCTCTCTCCCTTTTCACTCCCTCTCTCCGCCTCTCTCCCTTTTCACTCCCTCTCTCCGCCTCTCTCCCTTTTCACTCCCTCTCTCCGCCTCTCTCCCTTTTCACTCCCTCTCTCCGCCTCTCTCCCTTTTCTCTCCCTCTCCGCCTCTCTCCCTTTTCACTCCCTCTCTCCGCCTCTCTCCCTTTTCACTCCCTCTCTCTCCCTTTTCACTCCCTCTCTCTCCCTTTTCACTCCGCCTCTCTCCCTTTTCACTCCCCTCTCTCCTCCTCTCTCCCTTTTCACTCCCCTCTCTCCGCCTCTCTCCCTTTTCACTCCCTCTCCCTCCCTAAGAACTTCTCATTTGAATCAATAAGGATTGCAGTTGTGGGTGACTATCTGGCTGGAGCAGACTGGGAGGCTGGTATTCTGACCTGGGCTGGAGCAGACTGGGAGGCTGGTATTCTGACCTGGGCTGGAGCAGACTGGGAGGCTGGTATTCTGACATGGGCTGGAGCTCACTGTGCTGGAGCAGACTGAGAGGCTGGTAAGTTGACCTGTGCTGGAGCAGACTGAGAGGCTGGTATTCTGACCTGGGCTGGAGCAGACTGAGAGGCTGGTATTCTGACCTGTGCTGGAGCAGACTGGGAGGCTGGTATTCTGACCTCGGCTGGAGCAGACTGGGAGGCTGGTATTCTGACCTGGGCTGGAGCAGACTGGGAGGCTGGTATTCTGACCTCGGCTGGAGCACACTGTGTTGGAGCAGACTGAGAGGCTGGTTGGCTGACCTGGGCTGGAGCAGACTGAGAGGCTGGTATTCTGACCTGGGCTGGAGCAGACTGGGAGGCTGGTATTCTGACCTGGGCTGGAGCACACTGTGTTGGAGCAGACTGAGAGGCTGGTTGGCTGACCTGGGCTGGAGCAGACTGAGAGGCTGGTATTCTGACCTGGGCTGGAGCAGACTGGGAGACTGGTATTCTGACCTGGGCTGGAGCAGACTGGGAGACTGGTATTCTGACCTGTGCTGGAGCACACTGTGCTGGAGCAGACTGGGAGGCTGGTATTCTGACCTGGGCTGGAGCAGACTGGGAGGCTGGTATTCTGACCTGGGCTGGAGCAGACTGGGAGGCTGGTATTCTGACCTGTGCTGGAGCACACTGTGCTGGAGCAGACTGGGAGGCTGGTATTCTGACCTGTGCTGGAGCAGACCGGGAGACTGGTATTCTGACCTGGGCTGGATCAGACTGGGAGACTGGTAAATCACACATTTGACATTTATGCTCACTGAGTCTGTACATAGTCAAAGCTTTCCTTAAGTTTGGGTCATTCACAGTGGTCAGGTATTCTGCCACTGTGTACTCTCTGTTTAGGGCCAAATAGCATTCTAGTTTTCTCTGTTTTTTGTTAATTCTTTCCAATGTGTCAAGTAATTATCTTTTTGTTTTCTCATGATTTGGTTGGGTCTAATTGTGCTGTTGTCCAGGGGCTCTGTGGGGTGTGTTTATGTTTGTGAACAGAGCACAATGACCAGCTTGCTTAGGGGACTCTTCTCCACGTTCATCTCTCTGTAGGTGATGGCTTTGTTAATGGCCCATACCCTCCCCATCACCAATCAGCCCTGTCATTGTTTGTATTCATACTGTTTTGTAAAGAATGGCTTCTTGTCTGTTAGGTTGTATTCCACTGGGAAAGTGATTACAGTTTTCCTCAGTCGCTTTGGTGCATTTCTTAGATCAAAAGTGCAATTCTTGATACGACTTGTACAAATTCCAAATCATCTAGTCACTTGTGCACATCATTAAAGCAATTTCTTTTTCCTTTGAACAAATTGCAATTGATAATGTACAAGTGTCAGCTTTTTTCCACGTTATCAATTGCTCACGTCATGTTGATCAAAATATAGTATATGGTTCTCTGTTGAATAGTCTTACCCCTCAAAACATCTAGGCATTAGTTCCTTGCATAAGCCATTACATGCAAAATTGTTTAACTATTTGTCATAAACTGTCAAGCATAGTTTTACACATTTCTATAAGACCTTTTGTACAAAAACGTGAACTGATGAATCGTGCAGGTGAAATTGACCCTCACTCATGAAGGAATGAAGTTTTGATTTACATAGCCTGCAATTGTGACAATCACTGCATTCAAACCTGTGTAGATCAGTCAATTTTTAATATACAGACTTAAAACTCAGGATTCTGTAACAGCATACTCCATTCAAGATATGTGTTTACTGTGACAACCAGAAGTGCCTTAAGATGGTGTCATAGATGCTGTTTTGAAGGGGTAAAAGGTCAGAACTTTTCAAAACTTCATATATGTGATTAGACAACCCTCGTGAACTGTAAATCAGTAATTTCTCCCAACAGATGTCAAAGAAAAGCTCTCACACACACACACAGCAGGGATGGAGTGAAAAAGTACGGTGCTTAAAGACACACAAAGCCTGCAATGGCATTACTATTATCTCCAGGCCGTGCCGAGTTCAACGCGATGCCCCGCTTGACCGTAGCTCACTCGGTCTGAGCGCAGCCACAGTGACAACAAGATGGACCCAGAGCTGTCTGTCTGTCTGTCTGTCTCTCTCTATCTCTCTCTCTCACATTCTCTCTCTCTTTCTCTACGATTAGAATGTAAAGTCTCTCCCTATCTCTTTTGAATAACATGATGAAATAGATACTCTCTCTCTCTCTTTCTCTCTCTCTCAATTAAATTAAATTCAATTCAAGGGGCTTTATTGGCATGGGAAACATGTGTTTACATTGCCAAAGCAAGTGAGGTAGATAATATACAACAGTGAAATAAACAATAAAAATGAACAGTAAACATTACACATGCAGAAGTTTCAAAACAATAAAGACATTACAAATGTCATATTATATATTTATACAGTGTTGTAACAATGTACAAATGGTTAAAGTACAAAAGGGAATGAGATCCCTGAATGGTAAAAAAAGCATCTCCAAATAGAATATGTTTGTTTTACAAATTATCTTACAGCTTATCTTACAGATATTTTGACCATATCTGACAGGCTCCCAAAGGCAATCAAAGGATCTAGCTCACTTAATGGCCCATACCCTCCCCATCAGCAATCAGCCCTGCCATTGTTTGTATTCATACTGTTTTGTAAAGAATGGCTTCTTGTCTGTTAGGTTGTATTCCACTGGGAAAGTGATTACAGTTTTCCTCAGTCGCTTTGGTGCATTTCTTAGATCAAAAGTGCAATTCTTGATACGACTTGTACAAATTCCAAATCATCTAGTCACTTGTGCACATCATTAAAGCAATTTCTTATTCCTTTGAACAAATTGCAATTGATAATGTACAAGTGTCAGCTTTTTTCCACATTATCAATTGCTCACGTCATGTTGATCAAAATATAGTATATGGTTCTCTGTTGAATAGTCTTACCCCTCAAAACATCTAGGCATTAGTTCCTTGCATAAGCCATTACATGCAAAATTGTTTAACTATTTGTCATAAACTGTCAAGCATAGTTTTACACATTTCTATAAGACCTTTTGTACAAAAACGTAAACTGATGAATCGTGCAGGTGAAATTGACCCTCACTCATGAAGGAATGAAGTTTTGATTTACATAGCCTGCAATTGTGACAATCACTGCATTCAAACCTGTGTAGATCAGTCAATTTTTAATATACAGACTTAAAACTCAGGATTCTGTAACAGCATACTCCATTCAAGATATGTGTTTACTGTGACAACCAGAAGTGCCTTAAGATGGTGTCATAGATGCTGTTTTGAAGGGGTAAAAGGTCAGAACTTTTCAAAACTTCATATATGTGATTAGACAACCCTCGTGAACTGTAAATCAGTAATTTCTCCCAACAGATGTCAAAGAAAAGCTCTCACACACACACACAGCAGGGATGGAGTGAAAAAGTACGGTGCTTAAAGACACACAAAGCCTGCAATGGCATTACTATTATCTCCAAGCCGTGCCGAGTTCAACAAGATGCCCCGCTTGACCGTAGCTCACTCGGTCTGAGCGCAGCCACAGTGACAACAAGATGGACCCAGAGCTGTCTGTCTGTCTGTCTGTCTCTCTCTATCTCTCTCTCTCACATTCTCTCTCTCTTTCTCTACGATTAGAATGTAAAGTCTCTCCCTATCTCTTTTGAATAACATGATGAAATAGATACTCTCTCTCTCTCTTTCTCTCTCTCTCAATTAAATTAAATTCAATTCAAGGGGCTTTATTGGCATGGGAAACATGTGTTTACATTGCCAAAGCAAGTGAGGTAGATAATATACAACAGTGAAATAAACAATAAAAATGAACAGTAAACATTACACATGCAGAAGTTTCAAAACAATAAAGACATTACAAATGTCATATTATATATTTATACAGTGTTGTAACAATGTACAAATGGTTAAAGTACAAAAGGGAATGAGATCCCTGAATGGTAAAAAAAGCATCTCCAAATAGAATATGTTTGTTTTACAAATTATCTTACAGCTTATCTTACAGATATTTTGACCATATCTGACAGGCTCCCAAAGGCAATCAAAGGATCTAGCTCACTTAATGCCCCATACCCTCCCCATCAGCAATCAGCCCTGCCATTGTTTGTATTCATACTGTTTTGTAAAGAATGGCTTCTTGTCTGTTAGGTTGTATTCCACTGGGAAAGTGATTACAGTTTTCCTCAGTCGCTTTGGTGCATTTCTTAGATCAAAAGTGCAATTCTTGATACGACTTGTACAAATTCCAAATCATCTAGTCACTTGTGCACATCATTAAAGCAATTTCTTATTCCTTTGAACAAATTGCAATTGATAATGTACAAGTGTCAGCTTTTTTCCACATTATCAATTGCTCACGTCATGTTGATCAAAATATAGTAGATGGTTCTCTGTTGAATAGTCTTACCCCTCAAAACATTTAGGCATTAGTTCCTTGCATAAGCCATTACATGCAAAATTGTTGAACTATTTGTCACAAACTGTCAAGCATAGTTTTACACATTTCTATAAGACCTTTTGTACAAAAACGTAAACTGATGAATCGTGCAGGTGAAATTGACCCTCACTCATGAAGGAATGAAGTTTTGATTTACATAGCCTGCAATTGTGACAATCACTGCATTCAAACCTGTGTAGATCAGTCAATTTTTAATATACAGACTTAAAACTCAGGATTCTGTAACAGCATACTCCATTCAAGATATGTGTTTACTGTGACAACCAGAAGTGCCTTAAGATGGTGTCATAGATGCTGTTTTGAAGGGGTAAAAGGTCAGAACTTTTCAAAACTTCATATATGTGATTAGACAACCCTCGTGAACTGTAAATCAGTCATTTCTCCCAACAGATGTCAAAGAAAAGCTCTCACACACACACACTGCAGGGATGGAGTGAAAAGGTACGGTGCTTAAAGACACACAAAGCCTGCAATGGCATTACTATTATCTACAAGCCGTGCCGAGTTCAACGAGATGCCCCGCTTGACCGTAGCTCACTCGGTCTGAGCGCAGCCACAGTGACAACAAGACGGACCCAGAGCTGTCTGTCTGTCTGTCTGTCTGTCTGTCTGTCTCTGTCTGTCTCTCTATCTCTCTCTCTCACATTCTCTCTCTCTCTCTTTCTCTACGATTAGAATGTAAAGTCTCTCCCTATCTCTTTTGGATAACTTTATGAAATAGATACTCTCTCTCTCTCTTTCTCTCTCTCTCAATTAAGTTAAATTCAATTCAAGGGTCTTTATTGGCATGGGAAACATGTGTTTACATTGCCAAAGCAACTGAGGTAGATAATATACAACAGTGAAATAAACAATAAAAATGAACAGTAAACATTACACATGCAGAAGTTTCAAAACAATAAAGACATTACAAATGTCATATTATATATATATATATACAGTGTTGTAACGATGTACAAATGGTTAAAGTACAAAAGGGAATGAGATCCCTGAATGGTAAAAAAAGCATCTCCAAATAGAATATGTTTGTATCACAAATTATCTTACAGATATATCTTACAGATATTTTGACCATATCTGACAGGCTCCCAAAGGCAATCAAAGGATCTAGCTCACTTAATGCCCCATACCCTCCCCATCAGCAATCAGCCCTGCCATTGTTTGTATTCATACTGTTTTGTAAAGAATGGCTTCTTGTCTGTTAGGTTGTATTCCACTGGGAAAGTGATTACAGTTTTCCTCAGTCGCTTTGGTGCATTTCTTAGATCAAAAGTGCAATTCTTGATACGACTTGTACAAATTCCAAATCATCTAGTCACTTGTGCACATCATTAAAGCAATTTCTTATTCCTTTGAACAAATTGCAATTGATAATGTACAAGTGTCAGCTTTTTTCCACATTATCAATTGCTCACGTCATGTTGATCAAAATATAGTAGATGGTTCTCTGTTGAATAGTCTTACCCCTCAAAACATCTAGGCATTAGTTCCTTGCATAAGCCATTACATGCAAAATTGTTTAACTATTTGTCATAAACTGTCAAGCATAGTTTTACACATTTCTATAAGACCTTTTGTACAAAAACGTAAACTGATGAATCGTGCAGGTGAAATTGACCCTCACTCATGAAGGAATGAAGTTTTGATTTACATAGCCTGCAATTGTGACAATCACTGCATTCAAACCTGTGTAGATCAGTCAATTTTTAATATACAGACTTAAAACTCAGGATTCTGTAACAGCATACTCCATTCAAGATATGTGTTTACTGTGACAACCAGAAGTGCCTTAAGATGGTGTCATAGATGCTGTTTTGAAGGGGTAAAAGGTCAGAACTTTTCAAAACTTCATATATGTGATTAGACAACCCTCGTGAACTGTAAATCAGTCATTTCTCCCAACAGATGTCAAAGAAAAGCTCTCACACACACACACAGCAGGGATGGAGTGAAAAAGTGCGATGCTTAAAGACACACAAAGCCTGCAATGGCATTACTATTATCTCCAGGCCGTGCCGAGTTCAACGAGATGCCCCGCTTGACCGTAGCTCACTCGGTCTGAGCGCAGCCACAGTGACAACAAGACGGACCCAGAGCTGTCTGTCTGTCTGTCTGTCTCTGTCTGTCTCTGTCTGTCTCTGTCTGTCTCTGTCTGTCTCTGTCTGTCTGTCTGTCTGTCTGTCTGTTTGTCTGTCTGTCTGTCTGTCTGTCTGTCTCTGTCTGTGTCTGTCGGTCTCTGTCTGTGTCTGTCTGTCTGTCTGTCTGTCTGTCTGTCTGTATCTCTCTCACATTCTCTCTCTCTCTCTTTCTCTACGATTAGAATGTAAAGTCTCTCCCTATCTCTCTCTCTCTTTTGGATAACTTTAGGAAATAGAGTCTCTCTCAATTCAATTCAATTCAAGGGGCTTTATTCAATTCAAGGGGCTTCTCTCTCTCTCTCTCAATTCAATTCAATTCAATTCAAGGGGCTTTATTGGCATGGGAAACATGTGTTTACATTACCAAGCGAGTGAGGTAGATAATATACAACAGTGAAATAAACAATAAAAATGAACAGTAAACATTACACATGCAGAAGTTTCAAAACAATAAAGACATTACAAATGTCATATTATATATATATACAGTGTTGTAACAATGTACAAATGGTTAAAGTACAAAAGGGAATGAGATCCCTGAATGGTAAAAAAACATCTCCAAATAGAATATGTTTGTATCACAAATTATCTTACAGATATTTTGACCATATCTGACAGGCTCCCAAAGGCAATCAAAGGATCTAGCTCACTTAATGCCCCATACCCTCCCCATCACCAATCAGCCCTGCCATTGTTTGTATTCATACTGTTTTGTAAAGAATGTCTTCTTGTCTGTTAGGTTGTATTCCACTGGGAAAGTGATTACAGTTTTCCTCAGTCGCTTTGGTGCATTTCTTAGATCAAAAGTGCAATTCTTAATACGACTTGTACAAATTCCAAATCATCTAGTCACTTGTGCACATCATTAAAGCAATTTCTTATTCCTTTGAACAAATTGCAATTGATAATGTACAAGTGTCAGCTTTTTTCCACATTATCAATTGCTCACGTCATGTTGATAAAAATATAGTAGATGGTTCTCTGTTGAATAGTCTTACCCCTCAAAACATCTAGGCATTAGTTCCTTGCATAAGCCATTACATGCAAAATTGTTTAACTATTTGTCATAAACTGTCAACCTCTCTCCGCCTCTCTCCCTTTTCACTCCCCTCTCTCCCTTTTCACTCCCCTCTCTCCCTTTTCACTCCCCTCTCTCCCTTTTCACTCCCTCTCTCCTCCTCTCTCCATTTTCACTCCCTCTCTCCGCCTCTCTCCCTTTTCACTCCCCTCTCTCCGCCTCTCTCCCTTTTCACTCCCCTCTCTCCGCCTCTCTCCCTTTTCACTCCCCTCTCTCCCTTTTCACTCCCCTCTCTCCCTTTTCACTCCCCTCTCTCCGCCTCTCTCCCTTTTTCACTCCTCTCTCCGCTTCTCTCCCTTTTCACTCCCTCTCTCCGCCTCTCTCCCTTTTCACTCCCTCTCTCCGCCTCTCTCCCTTTTCACTCCCTCTCTCCGCCTCTCTCCCTTTTCACTCCCTCTCTCCGCCTCTCTCCCTTTTCACTCCCTCTCTCCGCCTCTCTCCTTTTTCACTCCCTCTCTTCCCTTTTCACTCCCTCTCTCTCCCTTTTCACTCTCTCTCTCCCTTTTCACACCCTCTCTCCGCCTCTCTCCCTTTTCACTCCCTCTCTCCGCCTCTCTCCCTTTTCACTCCCCTCTCTCCGCCTCTCTCCCTTTTCACTCCCCTCTCTCGCCTCTCTCCCTTTTCACTCCCTTCTCCCCGCCTCTCTCCCTTTTCACTCCCTCTCTCCGCCTCTCTCCCTTTTCACTCCCCTCTCTCCCTTTTCACTCCCCTTTCTCCGCCTCTCTCCCTTTTCACTCCCTCTCTCCGCCTCTTTCCATTTTCACTCCCCTCTCTCCGCCTCTCACCCTTTTCCCTCCCCTCTCTCCGCCTCTCTCCCTTTTCACTCCCCTCTCTCCGCTTCTCTCCCTTTTTACTCCCTTCTCTCCGCCTCTCTCCTTCTTTTTACTCCCCTCTCTCCGCCTCTCTACCTTTTCACTCCCTCTCCCTCTCTAAGAACTTCCCATTTGAATCAATAAGGATTGCAGTTGTGGGTGACTATCTGTGTGGAGCAGACTGGGAGGCTGGTATTCTGACCTGGGCTGGAGCAGACTGGGAGGCTGGTATTCTGACCTGGGCTGGAGCACACTGTGCTGGAGCAGACTGGGAGACTGGTATTCTGACCTGGGCTGGAGCACACTGTGCTGGAGCAGACTGGGAGCCTGGTATTCTGACCTGTGCTGGAGCAGACTGGGAGACTGGTATTCTGACCTGGGCTGGAGCACACTGTGTTGGAGCAGACTGAGAGGCTGGTTGGCTGACCTGGGCTGGAGCCCACTGGGAGACTGGTATTCTGACCTGTGCAGGAGCAGACTGGGAGACTGGTATTCTGACCTGGGCTGGAGCAGACTGGGAGACTGGTATTCTGACCTGGGCTGGAGCAGACTGGGAGGCTGGTATTCTGACCTGGGCTGGAGCACACTGGGAGGCTGGTATTCTGACCTTTGCTGGAGCAGACTGGGAGGCTGGTATTCTGACATGGGCTGGAGCAGACTGGGAGACTGGTATTCTGACCTGGGCTGGAGCAGACTGGGAGGCTGGTATTCTGACCTGGGCTGGAGCAGACTGGGAGGCTGGTATTCTGACCTGGGCTGGAGCAGACTAGGAGGCTGGTATTCTGACCTGTGCTGGAGCAGACTGGGAGGCTGGTATTCTGACCTGTGCTGGAGCAGACTGGGAGAGTGGTCAGGTATTCTGCCACTGTGTACTCTCTGTTTAGGGCCAAATAGCATTCTAGTTTTCTCTGTTTTTTTGTTAATTCTTTCCAATGTGTCAAGTAATTATCTTTTTGGTTTCTCAGGATTTGGTTGGGTCTAATTGTGCTGTTGTCCAGGGGCTCTGTGGGGTGTGTTTATGTTTGTGAACAGAGCACAATGACCAGCTTGCTTAGGGGACTCTTCTCCAGGTTCATCTCTCTGTAGGGGATGGCTTTGTTAATGGCCCATACCCTCCCCATCACCAATCAGCCCTGCCATTGTTTGTATTCATACTGTTTTGTAAAGAATGGCTTCTTGTCTGTTAGGTTGTCTTCCACTGGGAAAGTGATTACAGTTTTCCTCAGTCGCTTTGGTGCATTTCTTAGATCAAAAGTGCAATTCTTGATACGACTTGTACAAATTCCAAATCATCTAGTCACTTGTGCACATCATTAAAGCAATTTCTTATTCCTTTGAACAAATTGCAATTGATAATGTACAAGTGTCAGCTTTTTTCCACATTATCAATTGCTCACGTCATGTTGATCAAAATATAGTATATGGTTCTCTGTTGAATAGTCTTACCCCTCAAAACATCTAGGCATTAGTTCCTTGCATAAGCCATTACATGCAAAATTGTTGAACTATTTGTCATAAACTGTCAAGCATAGTTTTACACATTTCTATAAGACCTTTTGTACAAAAACGTAAACTGATGAATCGTGCAGGTGAAATTGACCCTCACTCATGAAGGAATGAAGTTTTGATTTACATAGCCTGCAATTGTGACAATCACTGCATTCAAACCTGTGTAGATCAGTCAATTTTTAATATACAGACTTAAAACTCAGGATTCTGTAACAGCATACTCCATTCAAGATATGTGTTTACTGTGACAACCAGAAGTGCCTTAAGATGGTGTCATAGATGCTGTTTTGAAGGGGTAAAAGGTCAGAACTTTTCAAAACTTCATATATGTGATTAGACAACCCTCGTGAACTGTAAGTCAGTCATTTCTCCCAACAGATGTCAAAGAAAAGCTCTCACACACACACACAGCAGGGATGGAGTGAAAAAGTACGATGCTTAAAGACACACAAAGCCTGCAATGGCATTACTATTATCTCCAGGCCGTGCCGAGTTCAACGAGATGCCCCGCTTGACCGTAGCTCACTCGGTCTGAGCGCAGCCACAGTGACAACAAGACGGACCCAGAGCTGTCTGTCTGTCTGTCTGTCTGTCTGTCTCTGTCTGTGTCTGTCGGTCTCTGTCTGTGTCTCTGTCTGTCTGTCTGTCTGTCTGTCTGTCTGTCTGTATCTCTCTCACATTCTCTCTCTCTCTCTTTCTCTACGATTAGAATGTAAAGTCTCTCCCTATCTCTTTCTCTCTTTTGGATAACTTTAGGAAATAGATTCTCTCTCTCAATTCAATTCAATTCAAGGGGCTTTATTCAATTCAAGGGGCTTCTCTCTCTCTCTCTCTCTCTCTCTCTCTCTCTCTCAATTCAATTCAATTCAAGGGGCTTTATTGGCATGGGAAACATGTGTTTACATTACCAAAGCGAGTGAGGTAGATAATATACAACAGTGAAATAAACAATAAAAATGAACAGTAAACATTACACATGCAGAAGTTTCAAAACAATAAAGACATTACAAATGTCATAATATATAAATATACAGTGTTGTAACAATGTACAAATGGTTAAAGTACAAAAGGGAATGAGATCCCTGAATGGTAAAAAAAGCATCTCCAAATAGAACATGTTTGTATTGTGGCAAAGAAGGGGGTCGAGTGATAAATGGCAGATATGTGAGAGCAGAACTAATAAATGGGCTCTGCCCGATCACTAAAATGGCCACCCCGATCAGAACTACAGATCACAAAATGGCCGACTGCCAAAACTACAAGTCCCAGAAGCAAGGGGAACCCACAGAAGGTGGAGCCGACACACAGATAAAGGGTCAAGGAAAACCAGGAAGAGGAAGTGAGGGCTGGAAGGATCTGTGAACCATAGAGAAAGAGACAATAGATATTGGCTGGATTTACTGTGTATGAGCTGGACTGTTTTGGACTTACCTGTTGGCGTTTGGACCTGGACCTACTGAGAACCCGATTCGTGTACCGAACCCTGCTATCCTTGACCTTGCCTACGACCTGGGTGGACCAGGACGGAGAGACAAACACACAGGTACTGTCCTGTTCGAAAGAACTCTCATTCTGGGGTAATTTGGTGACAGTTTCCCACTTAATTTGTGACAAATGCTCATAATCTTGAAGAGGTTTGCCACAGTATCACAAATTATCTTACAGATATTTTGACCATATCTGACAGGCTCCCAAAGGCAATCAAAGGATCTAGCTCACTTAATGCCCCATACCCTCCCCATCACCAATCAGCCCTGCCATTGTTTGTATTCATACTGTTTTGTAAAGAATGGCTTCTTGTCTGTTAGGTTGTATTCCACTGGGAAAGTGATTACAGTTTTCCTCAGTCGCTTTGGTGCATTTCTTAGATCAAAAGTGCAATTCTTGATATGACTTGTACAAATTCCAAATCATCTAGTCACTTGTGCACATCATTAAAGCAATTTCTTATTCCTTTGAACAAATTGCAATTGATAATGTACAAGTGTCAGCTTTTTTCCACATTATCAATTGCTCACGTCATGTTGATCAAAATATAGTAGATGGTTCTCTGTTGAATAGTCTTACCCCTCAAAACATCTAGGCATTAGTTCCTTGCATAAGCCATTACATGCAAAATTGTTTAACTATTTGTCATAAACTGTCAACCTCTCTCCGCCTCTCTCCCTTTTCACTCCCCTCTCTCCCTTTTCACTCCCCTCTCTCCCTTTTCACTCCCTCTCTCCGCCTCTCTCCCTTTTCACTCCCTCTCTCCGCCTCTCTCCCTTTTCACTCCCTCTCTCCGCCTCTCTCCCTTTTCACTCCCTCTCTCCGCCTCTCTCCCTTTTCACTCCCTCTCTCCGCCTCTCTCCCTTTTCACTCCCTCTCTCCGCCTCTCTCCCTTTTCACTCCCTCCCTCTCCGCCTCTCTCCCTTTTCACTCCCTCTCTCTCCCTTTTCACTCCCTCTCTCTCCCTTTTCACTCCCTCTCTCCGCCTCTCTCCCTTTTCACTCCCCTCTCTCCGCCTCTCTCCCTTTTCACTCCCCTCTTTCCGACTCTCTCCCTTTTCACTCCCCTCTCTCCGCCTCTCTCCCTTTTCACTCAATCTCTCCGCCTCTCTCCCTTTTCACTCAATCTCTCCGCCTCTCTCCCTTTTCACTCCCTCTCTCCGCCTTTCTACCTTTTCACTCCCCTCTCTCCGCCTCTCTCCCTTTTCACTCCCTCTCCCTCTCTAAGAACTTCCCATTTGAATCAATAAGGATTGCAGTTGTGGGTGACTATCTGGGTGGAGCAGACTGGGAGGCTGGTATTCTGACCTGGGCTGGAGCAGACTGGGAGACTGGTATTCTGACCTGGGCTGGAGCAGACTGGGAGGCTGGTATTCTGACCTGGGCTGGAGCACACTGTGCTGGAGCAGACTGGGAGACTGGTATTCTGACCTGGGCTGGAGCAGACTGGGAGACTGGTATTCTGACCTGGGCTGGAGCAGACTGGTAGGCTGGTGCAGTGTAATCAGGCTGTGTGGTGGAGGCCATCCTGTTCTCGGGTTCTGCTTGTGTTATGCCAACCACCAGGTCATTATTACCACCAGGTCATTATAACCACCAGGTCATTATAACCACCAGGTCATTATAACCACCAGGTCATTATAACCACCAGGTCATTATTACCACCAGGTCATTATTACCACCAGGTCATTATTACCACCAGGTCATTATAACCACCAGGTCATTATTACCACCAGGTCATTATTACCACCAGGTCATTATAACCACCAGGTTATTATTACCACCAGGTCATTATAACCACCAGGTCATTATTACCACCAGGTCATTATTACCACCAGGTCATTATTACCACCAGGTCATTATTACCACCAGGTCATTAGAACCACCAGGTCATTAGAACCACCAGGTCATTAGAACCACCAGGTCATTAGAACCACCAGGTCATTAGAACCACCAGGTCATTATTACCACCAGGTCATTATAACCACCAGGTCATTATTACCACCAGGTCATTATTACCACCAGGTCATTATTACCACCAGGTCATTATTACCACCAGGTCATTAGAACCACCAGGTCATTAGAACCACCAGGTCATTAGATCCACCAGGTCAGGGAGAAAAGACTCACCTTGTCGCTCAGGTAGGGTATCAGCCTGAGCTATTTAAAAACACGTTTTCAACATTTCAAGATAGCAGTTAGTTTAGTTAGATGTAAATAAAGATAGCTGAGAAGTGGGACTGTGTCATTGTTTCTGACAAGATCTCTCATTGATCTCGGGTTCAGCCACCAGGGGGCACCAAACCTCTTTGAAAAGTTCATGTGAATAGTTACCACTTCTCAGGAGATGATAGACTTAGCCTTTCAAATGTTTTGTAATGATGGGATGGCTATTGAACAGAACTTTAAAACCTGGTTTTCTTGTATGTACCAGTTCATGAAATCACACATTTGACCTTTACGCTCACTGAGTCTGTACATAGTCAAAGCTTTCCTTAAAACCTGTTGGGGATGGGGGCGCTGTTTAGACTATTTATGCTAATGTGGCTAATTTTTTAAACGGCTTCCCACAAAATCCTTGATCGTACAATATGCATATTATTATTATTATTGGATAGAAAACAGTCTATAGTTTCTATAGGAGTTGAAATTTTGTCTCTAAGTGGAACAGAGCCCATTCTACAGCAATTTCCCTGACATGGAGTCAGATTTGAGAAATGTTGGCCACTTTTCTGAAGTCAGTTAAAAGGGCACTGTCGTTGCTATGACTATACGGACACTTCTTACGTCTTCCCCTGGATGCCTTTACGTGATGACGATTCCAACGGGCTCGATTGCGCGTTCACAGGCCCTACAAATGAGAACACTGAAGCTAGTCATTCTTTGGGAGCTGCGTAACGCGCGTGGAAGACACCGACCCTCTCCTGTTCCAAGCGTTAGTTTAGCCTGTTATATTTCTCCGGTCATCTTTTCACTCGTTATAGGAGTTACAAACATCATAAAGTAGTTAATTTAAAGCGTTTTATAGCAATTTATATCCGTTTAGTGCGATTTTGGGACATTTATTTTTGCAACGATGTGAAAAGTTGGGCACGCTTTTCAGTTCATCCCGAACGCAGTTGACATTTCCACATGGCAAGAGGACAGCTTTCCACCAAAAGACGATTTCTCCCAAGAAAGGATCCTTTGCCCAAGATACTGATGGAAAAACAGCTCAAGGTAGGACATTTTTATTATGATAAATCGTGTTTCTGTCGAAACATTTTAGTGGCTTAGGACGCCATGTTTTTTGACGTAGCTTCGCTTGGCGCAAACTGTATTGAAAAGTAAGGATAAATTAAAAAATGTAATAACGCAATTGTATTAAGAATTAAATTGTCTATCAATCCCTGTCCACCCTATATTTTTTAGTCACGTTTATGAGTATTTATGTATAAGAGTAGATCACTGTCTAAGTGGCGCAAGGACATTTTCTGACCAGCTGAGCTACATTTCACATTGTCTAACCATGATTTTGGTGGCTAAATATAAACATTTTCGATCAAACTGTATATGCATGTTGTAATGTGATGTTACAGGAGTGTCATCGGAAGAATTCTGAGAAGGTTAGTGAAAAAATTAATATCTTTTGGCGATGTTGACTTTTATCGCTCACTTTGGCTAGAATCAATGCTGGGCTGCTAATTGCTATGTGCTAAGCTAATATAATGATTTATTGTGTTTTCGCTGTAAGACACTTAGAAAATCTGAAATATTGTCTGTATTCACAGGATCTGTGTCTTTCGATTCGTGTATGCTGTGTATTTTTACGAAATGTTTGATGATTAGTAGTTAGGTAAACACGTTGCTCATTGTAATTATTCTAGTCCATTTGTGATGGTGGGTGCAATTGTAAACTATGCCATATACCTGAAATATACACTTTTTTCTAACAAAACCTATCCCATACCATAAATATGTTATCAGACTGTCATCTAATGAGTTTTTTTGTTGGTTAGGGGCTATAAATATCTTAGTTTAGCCGAATTGGTGATGGCTACTGGTGTTGGTGGACAAATAAAAGATGGTGGATTATGCTAATGTGTTTTTAGGTAATAGATGTACATCTTTACATATTGTGTCTTCCCTGTAAAACATTTTAAAAAGCGGATATGTTGACTGGATTCATAAGATCTGTGTCTTTCATTAGCTGTATTGGACTTTAATGTGTGAAAGTTAAATATTTTAAAAAAATATTTTTTTTGAATTTCGCGGCACTGGTTTTTCAGTGGGGGGGGGGGGGTGTGCCGCTAGCGCCACGCTGATCCTAGACAGGTTAAGTTTGGGTCAGTCACAGTGGTCAGGTATTCTGCCCTTTCTCCGCCTCTCTCCCTTTTCACTCCCTCTCTCCGCCTCTTTCCCTTATCACTCCCCTCTCTCCGCCTCTCTCCCTTTTCACTCCCTCTCTCCGCCTCTCTCCCTTTTCACTCCCTCTCTCCGCCTCTCTCCCTTTTCACTCCCCTCCGCCTCTCTCCCTTTTCACTCCCTCTCTCCGCCTTTCTCCCTTTTCGCTCCCTCTCTCCGCCTCTCTCCCTTTTCACTCCCTCTCTCCGCCTCTCTCCATTTTCACTCCCCTTTCTCCGCCTCTCTCCCTTTTCACTCCCGTCTCTCCCTTTTCACTCCCCTCTCTCCGCCTCTCTCCCTTTTCACTCCCTCTCTCCGCCTCTCTCCCTTTTCACTCCCCTTTCTCCGCCTCTCTCCCTTTTCACTCCCCTCTCTCCGCCTCTCTCCCTTTTCACTCCCTCTCTCCGCCTCTCTCCCTTTTCACTCCCCTCTCTCCGCCTCTCTCCCTTTTCACTCCCCTTTCTCCGCCTCTCTCCCTTTTCACTCCCCTCTCTCCGCCTCTCTCCCTTTTTACTCCCCTTTCTCTGCCTCTCTACCTTTTCACTCCCTCTCCCTCTCTAAGAACTTCCCATTTGAATCAATAAGGATTGCAGTTGTGGGTGACTATCTGGGTGGAGCAGACTGGGAGGCTGGTATTCTGACCTGGGCTGGAGCAGACTGAGAGGCTGGTATTCTGACCTGGGCTGGAGCAGACTGGGAGGCTGGTATTCTGACCTGGGCTGGAGCACACTGTGCTGGAGCAGACTGGGAGGCTGGTATTCTGACCTGGGCTGGAGCAGACTAGGAGGCTGGTATTCTGACCTGGGCTGGAGCAGACTGGGAGACTGGTGTTCTGACCTTGGCTGGAGCAGACTGGGAGACTGGTATTCTGACCTGGGCTGGAGCAGACTGGGAGGCTGGTATTCTGACCTGGGCTGGAGCACACTGTGCTGGATAAGACTGGGAGACTGGTATTCTGACCTGTGCCGGAGCAGACTGAGAGGCTGGTATTCTGACCTGGGCTGGAGCAGACTGGTAGGCTGGTGCAGTGTCATCAGGCTGTGTGGTGGAGGCCATCCTGTTCTCGGGTTCTGCTTGTGTTATGCCAACCACCAGGTCATTATAACCACCAGGTCATTATAACCACCAGGTCATTATTACCACCAGGTCATTAGAACCACCAGGTCATTAGAACCACCAGGTCATTAGAACCACCAGGTCATTAGAACCACCAGGTCAGGGAGAAAAGACTCACCTTGTCGCTCAGGTAGGGTATCAGCCTGAGCTATTTAAAAACACTTTTTCAACAATTCAAGATAGCAGTTAGTTTAGTTTGATGTAAATAAAGATAGCTGAGAAGTGGGACTGTGTCATTGTTTCTGACAAGATCTCTCATTGATCTCGGGTTCAGCCACCAGGGGGCACCAAACCTCTTTGAAAAGTTCATGTGAATAGTTACCACTTCTCAGGAGATGATAGACTTAGCCTTTCAAATGTTTTGTAATGATGGGATGGTAATTGAACAGAACTTTAAAACCTGGTTTTCTTGTATGTACCAGTTCATGAAATCACACATTTGACCTTTATGCTCACTGAGTCTGTACATAGTCAAAGCTTTCCTTAAGTTTGGGTCAGTCACAGTGGTCAGGTATTCTGCCCTTTCTCCGCCTCTCTCCCTTTTCACTCCCTCTCTCCTCCCCTTTCCCTTTTCACTCCCCTCTCTCCGCCTCTCTCCCTTTTCACTCCCCTCTCTCCGCCTCTCTCCCTTTTCACTCCCTCTCTCCGCCTCTCTCCCTTTTCACTCCCTCTCTCCGCCTCTCTCCCTTTTCACTCCCCTCCGCCTCTCTCCCTTTTCACTCCCTCTCTCCCTTTTCACTCCCTCTCTCCACCTCTCTCCCTTTTCACCCCCTCTCTCCACCTCTCTCCCTTTTCACCCCCTCTCTCCGCCTCTCTCCCTTTTCACCCCCTCTCTCCGCCTCTCTCCCTTTTCACTCCCTCTCTCCGCCTCTCTCCCTTTTCACTCCCTCTCTCCGCCTCTCTCCCTTTTCACTCCCTCTCTCCGCCTCTCTCTCCCTTTTCACTCCCCCTCTCCGCCTCTCTCCCTTTTCACTCCCCCTCTCCGCCTCTCTCCCTTTTCACTCCCCCTCTCCGCCTCTCTCCCTTTTCACTCCCTCTCTCCGCCTCTCTCCCTTTTCACTCCCTCTCTCCGCCTCTCTCTCCCTTTTCACTCCCTCTCTCCGCCTCTCTCTCCCTTTTCACTCCCCCTCTCCGCCTCTCTCCCTTTTCACTCCCCCTCTCCGCCTCTCTCCCTTTTCACTCCCTCTCTCCGCCTCTCTCCCTTTTCACTCCCTCTCTCCGCCTCTCTCCCTTTTCACTCCCTCTCTCCGCCTCTCTCTCCCTTTTCACTCCCCTCTCTCCGCCTCTCTCTCCCTTTTCACTCCCTCTCTCCGCCTCTCTCTCACTTTTCACTCCCCCTCTCCGCCTCTCTCCCTTTTCACTCCCCCTCTCCGCCTCTCTCCCTTTTCACTCCCTCTCTCCGCCTCTCTCCCTTTTCACCCCCTCTCTCCGCCTCTCTCCCTTTTCACTCCCTCTCTCCGCCTCTCTCCCTTTTCACTCCCTCTCTCCGCCTCTCTCTCCCTTTTCACTCCCTCTCTCTCCCTTTTCACTCCCTCTCTCTCCGCCTCTCTCCCTTTTCACTCCCCCTCTCCGCCTCTCTCCCTTTTCACTCCCCCTCTCCGCCTCTCTCCCTTTTCACTCCCTCTCTCTCCCTTTTCACTCCCCTCTCTCCGCCTCTCTCCCTTTTCACTCCCTCTCTCCGCCTCTCTCCCTTTTCACTCCCTCTCTCCGCCTCTCTACCTTTTCACTCCCTCTCCCTTTCTAAGAACTTCCCATTTGAATCAATAAGGATTGCAGTTGTGGGTGACTATCTGGGTGGAGCAGACTGGGAGGCTGGTATTCTGACCTGGGCTGGAGCAGACTGAGAGGCTGGTATTCTGACCTGTGCTGGAGCAGACTGGGAGGCTGGTATTCTGAACTGGGCTGGAGCACACTGTGTTGGAGCAGACTGGGAGACTGGTATTCTGACCTGTGCTGGAGCAGACTGGGAGGCTGGTATTCTGACCTGTGTTGGAGCAGACTGGGAGACTGGTATTCTGACCTGTGTTGGAGCAGACTGGGAGACTGGTATTCTGACCTGTGTTGGAGCAGACTGGGAGGCTGGTATTCTGACCTGTGCTGGAGCAGACTGGGAGGCTGGTATTCTGACCTGTGCTGGAGCAGACTGAGAGGCTGGTATTCTGACCTGTGCTGGACAGACTGGGAGGCTGGTATTCTGACCTCGGCTGGAGCAGACTGGGAGGCTGGTATTCTGACCTGTGTTGGAGCAGACTGGGAGGCTGGTATTCTGACCTGGGCTGGAGCAGACTGGGAGGCTGGTTTTCTGACCTGGGCTGGAGCACACTGTGTTGGAGCAGACTGGGAGGCTGGTATTCTGACCTGTGCTGGAGCAGACTGAGAGGCTGGTATTCTGACCTGGGCTGGAGCAGACTGGGAGGCTGGTATTCTGACCTGGGCTGGAGCAGACTGGGAGGCTGGTTTTCTGACCTGGGCTGGAGCACACTGTGTTGGAGCAGACTGGGAGGCTGGTATTCTGACCTGTGCTGGAGCAGACTGAGAGGCTGGTATTCTGACCTGGGCTGGAGCAGACTGGGAGGCTGGTTGGCTGACCTGGGCTGGAGCAGACTGGGAGGCTGGTATTCTGACCTGGGTTGGAGCAGACTGAGAGGCTGGTATTCTGACCTGGGCTGGAGCAGACTGGGAGACTGGTGCAGTGTCATCAGGCTGTGATGGTGGAGGCCATCCTGTTCTCGGGTTCTGCTTGTGTTATGCCAACCACCAGGTCATTATAACCACCAGGTCATTATAACCACCAGGTCATTATAACCACCAGGTCATTATTACCACCAGGTCATTAGAACCACCAGGTCATTAGAACCACCAGGTCATTATTACCACCAGGTCATTATTACCACCAGGTCATTAGAACCACCAGGTCATTAGAACCACCAGGTCATTAGAACCACCAGGTCATTAGAACCACCAGGTCATTATTACCACCAGGTCATTATTACCACCAGGTCATTATTACCACCAGGTCATTATTACCACCAGGTCATTATAACCACCAGGTCATTATAACCACCAGGTCATTATAACCACCAGGTCATTATTACCACCAGGTCATTATCACCACCAGGTCATTATTACCACCAGGTCATTAGAACCACCAGGTCATTAGAACCACCAGGTCATTAGAACCACCAGGTCATTATAACCACCAGGTCATTAGAACCACCAGGTCATTAGAACCACCGGTGTAACAATACATCATGTAGATGTACACAATGAACAGACTAGGTCCATACTGCTCCTACATGGTGTAACAATACATCATGCAGATATATATAATGAACAGACTAGGTCTATAATGCTCCTACATGGTGTAACAATACATCATGTAGATGTATATAATGAACAGACTAGGTCTATACTGCTCCTACATGGTGTAACAATACATCATGTAGATGTATATAATGAACAGACTAGGTCTATACTGCTCCAACATGGTGCAACAATACATTATATAGATGTATATAATGAACAGACTAGGTCTATACTGCTCCTACATGGTGTAATAATACATCATGTAGATGTACACTACCATTCAAAAGTTTGGGGTCACTTAGAAATGTCCTTGTTTTTGAAAGAAAATCTAATTTTTTCATTTATTTACCTGTTTTTGCTTTGTCATTGTGGGGTATTGTGATGTCATTATGGGGTATTGTGATTTCATTATTGGGTATTGTGTAGATTGATGAGGGGGAAAAATGGAAAAAAAATGATTGAATCAATTTTAGAATAAGGCTGTAACGTAACAAAATGTGGAAAAAGTGAAGGGGTCTGAATGCTTTCCGAATGCATTGTATATATAGGGGCAGTACTTAGTGATATCACTTCATGAAACAGGAGATACAAATATATAACATAGATTCACAATATCAACATTCAATGTATCAAAATATATGACCAAGCTGGAAGTGGAAACGCCAGCCCAGCCACAATCCTAGAGGTTCACTGATGATCAACCTCCTCCTTCACATCTGACTCCTGATGATCAACCTCCTCATTCACATCTGACTCCTGATGATCAACCTCCTCCTTCACATCTGACTCCTGATGATCAACCTCCTCCTTCACATCTGACTCCTGATGATCAACCTCCTCCTCCACATCTGACTCCTGATGCTCAACCTCCTCCTTCACATCTGACTCCTGATGATCAACCTCCTCCTTCACATCTGACTCCAGTGATCAATCCAAAGCGCCTTCTTTTTTGGGGGAATCCCGATGGACGACGTCATCCAATAGGCCCGTCATCACCACAACCGCCCACAAGTTAATTGTCATTCAGGTTATTAATGGGAAGAACATTAGCAATATGTCCTGTCTGGTAACTTGTCTCGTTCAAAAGATTAACATTGGCAGGTGAACAGGGAGAAACCTCATTTAAAAAACTCAGTTGATCTTAAACTGCAGAAAACATTTTGGAAGTCTTTAACTGCATCAAAGTCTGTGGCCTGTGATGTTGGGACAAATGATAGTCCCTTATTATACAAGAGACAAAATTCACAAATTCTACAGCACAACGGCAGAGTCATGTCTTCAGTGTAAAACTAACAATGACTCAATAATCCTTCTGGGAATGTTATGATGTCATAAAGTTATGGGAGGAGTTAGAAAGTTGGCTGTCAGAAGTACAGTTATACAATGTAAAATTACTTTTAATCCGTCTGTCTGTATATTTCAAAACAGGACATTTGAGGGTGCAGTGAGATACCCCAGAGTTGGACGATACTTTTCTCATAAATCATCTTAAATATTATACTTAATTAAACCTGGAAATCAACCAATCCTCTGTTGTTAATTCAATAGAAAGGTCAAATGCTTTATTATCCAAAAGTTGAAAGTGAGTTGGCATCTGACAGAAAAAAGGTGATGGAATGAAGTTAATGGAGATGTGGAGGTGTGTTCTAGTGGGTCTGGGCAGGTGTGATGTAGTTAATGGAGATGGAGGTGTGTTCTAGTGGGTCTGGGAAGGTGTGATGTAGTTAATGGAGATGGAGGTGTGTTCTAGTGGGTCTGGGCAGGTGTGATGTAGTTAATGGAGGTGTGTTCTAGTGGGTCTGGGCAGGTGTGATGTAGTTAATGGAGATGGGGTGTGTTCTAGTGGGTCTGGGCAGGTGTGATGTAGTTAATGGAGATGGAGGAGTGTTCTAGTGGGTCTGGGAAGGTGTGATGTAGTTAATGGAGATGGAGGTGTGTTCTAGTGGGTCTGGGAAGGTGTGATGTAGTTAATGGAGATGGAGGTGTGTTCTAGTGGGTCTGGGCAGGTGTGATGTAGTTAATGGAGGTGTGTTCTAGTGGGTCTGGGCAGGTGTGATGTAGTTAATGGAGATGGGGGTGTGTTCTAGTGGGTCTGGGCAGGTGTGATGTAGTTAATGGAGATGGAGGAGTGTTCTAGTGGGTCTGGGCAGGTGTGAAGTAGTTAATGAAGATGGAGGTGTGTTCTAGTGGGTCTGGGCAGGTGTGATGTAGTTAATGGAGATGGAGGTGTGTTCTAGTGGGTCTGGGCAGGTGTGATGTAGTTAATGGAGATGGAGGTGTGTTCTAGTGGGTCTGGACAGGTGTGATGTAGTTAATGTTTGTATGATGTTGTCGTTTGTATGTTTTTGTATTGTTTATAAAAAGATAAAATGAAATATTTTTCCCAATGCAAAGTTACACCTCACTGTTCTATTTTTGGACTTATTACATTAAACCAATCAGAATTTAGAAGAATGCCAAAGTTAGGTGTAAAGTAAAATGGAGGACCAGCCTATTCCCTATGATGTAAACTACAACAGAAATAACTTCAAATGTATAGAGATTTCTGGCATCAGGACAAAAATGTGATTCAGAGTCACCGAAAATATTTTAAGTATTTTAATTAAACTCAAACGGTAAATGCAATTCTCGTATATACGGGTTCACTGTATCACCACGCAGGGTAGATCAGAGAACTGTGGAATGTACTCAAATAGTAGTTTTTATACTATGACAGTTTTAGTTCCAACTCTTCCCGTTGGCCTATCATAGTAGAGGCTTAGCATGGTTAATACTCTTGCTCCGCTTTTGGGGGCACCCGAACTTGTCCAAGCCCCTTGGCGCTTTTCTTTGTCCACATCTGGTTGCTGGGTAGAGTAGCTCCGTCTTGTGTCTCCCCTTGATTCAATATGCCAACAGGCTATAGTGCATAAACATAAATCCTAACAAAATGTAGAACTTCAAATTAAGCCAATCGTTTGCACTCATGACTTGAGTGATTTAAAGTAAACCAACGTTTTGGAAATACAAAACGCCATCTAACCAAATATCAAAGTATGTTATCTTAGCCAGCCAGCTAACATTAGCTAAATGCAGTTATCTTAGCCAGCCAGCTAACGTTAACTATATGCAGTTATCTTAGCCGGCCAGCTAACGTTAGCTATATGCAGTAATCTTAGCCGGCCAGCTAACGTTAGCTATTTAGCCAACTAGCTATTAGCCTAACCAGCGTAGCCAACCAGCTAACGTTAACTATTTAGCCAACTAGCTATTAGCCTAACCAGCGTAGCCAACCAGCTAATGTTAGCTATTTAGCCGACTAGCTATTAGCCTAACCAGCGTAGCCAACCAGCTAACGTTAGCTATTTAGCTAACTAGCTATTAGCCTAACCAGCGTAGCCAACCAGCTAACGTTAGCTATTTAGCCAACTAGCTATTAGCCTAACCAGTGTAGCCAACCAGCACCGAGACCATTTAGAACCAAACTAACAAAACCTAAACGTGTTTGCAGATCAAAAGATCAGAGACAAACAGAATGATGGGAGGAAATTAACCTTCAGAAGTCATTGATCAATGCTGATAAAGTGACACACTGCTTAAATAATAATGAGTAGTTATTTATGATGTAAGGTGATTTGTAGAGCAGTCAGTTGGCTGTCGGCTGCAGTGTCGAACCAAACCAAACCAATCAGGTGGTTGTTCGATGAAACGAAGCTTCAGACGTCATTGATGACGTGCTGCTGATAAAGTGATACAGCCATCAGCACACTGCTTTGAAGTTTAATGCTTTCAAGGCCTCGTACCTCCGGTTTCAAACATAACATCCCCACCGAAAAGTTGACAATACAAAAAGGAGCAAGCAGGTTGATTTCCTCTGTCATTTTGAGCCCACGGCAAGAAGTCACCAGAGCCCACCGTGCTAACAGGTTCCCACTAGATAACACAACCACACAGTTAATGAAAAGCATGAGGTGAAGCTTGAGCTAGATATCAACCTATCGAGCTGGTGTGACCTTCCTGGTCTCTCAAGTCAGTGAGTCAACACAGGAAGGAGCAATGGATGGATAGTTCATTTATTTCCAAAGCTGCAATGATGGGACACACACACAGTATGGATGAATGATCAGTAGTGACGGGATATAAATAGCACTCCCACAGCAAGTCTACATTAATCTGCCCTATAATATACTAACAAAAAAACTATTGAAATGTCAATCAAAGTCATTGTGATCGTATAGTGGATTTAACAATTCCTACTAATTCCTAATTTACTAAAATAAATATATACATTGTTTCCATGTGTCTCATATTCACTACATCAGAATAAACTGTCATCCATTTTACTATCAAAATATATCAAATTAACCTGAAGATTTACTCAATGTCCCCCTCTGGTGGCGAAGAAGTATAATACACCTAAACTAACAAAACCGGGCTGATAAACTGGCTGGTGTTCATGAATTTAAAAAACATATACTCTATACATTTGTCATAAATGACCTGCATTGATGAGACACACGGTGTGGATGAATGATCAGTAGTCGACAGGGTAAAAATAGCACTCCTAAAGAAGATGCATTTTCCAGTTAGATACCAACTTGAAAGAGGGAACTTAAGCATAAAACCCACATGGAAAACTGAGATTTGGCAAATAACATATAAAGAGAGGCTTATTTGACGCCAAACCAACAACAGTAGTTACTAAAACATAAATTGCTAATGTATGATTTAAAAGGTGGATTTTATGATGTAATGTCAACTTTATATATTTCTATCCCGGGACTATTCAATTTTGAACTCACCCACAGCAATTCTCCATAAATCTGCTGTGGATTACCCAGAATCCCGAAATAAATGAATACATATGTGATCATTCAAAAAACATAACTGGTTGTGCTTGTAGGGAACCAGATCGTGAACACAACTAAGTTACTAAGTCTTTAACCACACTGTATTGTTACACTGGTGAGTAAAAACTCATTCTTCCTACACTAACTTTTGGTCTGAACATTATAATATATATTTTACGTCACACTAGCGTCATTGTCTTAAAGTTGCACATCTCCATCGCAGTCAGAGGTTCAGACTGAGCGTTACCCACTCCAGTCAGCAGATGGCGGTGTGCGATTTTAAGGCAATGCTGTTAGTGTGACGTATAATCTAGTGGACGGAACGCAATGCTGTTAGTGTGACGTATAATCTAGTGGACGGAACGCTTCTTTCAGCAGCAGCAATAGTTAGTCCGCCACCTCGGTAGCTTGCTAGCCTAAATAGCCGAACCCATAAAGCTCTTTAGACGCTTTAGTGTATATTAGCCACTGTATTTTAAACCCTCGTCTGTCGTCTAGTTAGTTAGTTATCCTATTTCATTTCATATTTACGGTGTTGTTATTATTCAGCTGGCGGGCTGGTTAAGTTAGCATTAGCCTAGCTAGCTAACATCTCCGACCATGAGTTCACTAAATTACTCTCTTCCTGCTGAAGAAGAGACGGTCTGCTGGACGGAGAAAGAAGCTCTCATCAAAGAGGAGGAGGAAGAGAAGGATGTTACAATACAAAAACAAGTAGAGGATGAGGTTGTAACCCTGAAAGAAGAAGATAAAGACGTTACAGTGAAAGAAGAGGGAGACGTTACAGAGGTACAAACTCTGCAGTTGTTGAACTGATGTTTGGTGTTAAAGGGGAAATCGACAATTGCTACATCCATATTTTGACTTTTAAATTATTTATTTATAGCCATTGATTCTTGAAGAATATAACACATGCCTCATGAGCTTAGTTCAACTGTTGTACCCCATCAGATCCCAAAATAAGCTTTTTTTACTCCAATGTTTAGAAACAATGTAAATCAACAGCCTCAACATGGTTAAAACTATCATGTTGATATCATGGATGGTCAGTCCTTGCATCCATAGGTCTGTCTATGAATTTGAGAGTAGTTGCATTTCTCCAGCCCCATCATCTTATTACCAAAACAGTGGTGGAATTACAGTTTTGTTATTGGTTGAACTGCAGATTGGTTGATTGATGTGTGGCTTTTTTAAAGGGACAACCTAGTATTTAAACAGCAACAAAATGGCTGGCAAGAGACTTGGTTTGGTAAACAGTTGAGGGATGGGGCTGGAGAAATGTAACCACTCTCAAATTCATAGAGAAAGCTATTGTAGCAACCGTAACCCAACACCTAGGGACCTAGTCAAGAATTTCAGACATCTTGGCGTAACAGTTATAAGGTGTTGGCTTGAGAGTCGCTGGACCCAGGTTTGAGTCCAGCTCAGGGCTACCCCCTGAATTCACTACACTATGAATACAAGGACTGGCCATCCATGATGTCATAATAATAGTTTAACCAGGTTTCTAGGATATATAGTATATTCTAGAATTAATCCATGATGTCATAATGATAGTGTAACCAGGTTTCTAGGATATATAGTATATTCTAGAATTCATCCATGATGTCATAGTGATAGTTTAACCATTAAAGGCAAGACATACCTAGATTCAATTACATTCATGAATTGGTTTGAAACCATAAACCCTTCTCAATTTGGTGCCTTGTCGGATTTGTAAAAAATGGTTTGTCATGAAACACTTATTTATTTAAATGTAACCTTTATTTATTTAAATGTAACCTTTGTCCGGTTGTGATACAGCCCGGATTTGATCCAGGGTTTCTTTAGTGACGCCTCAAGCACTGAGATGCAGTGTCCGCTGCGCCACTCGGGAGCCATAAAATCATGTTCTAGTGCTGTCCCCAACTAAAATACATCTTGGTCAACCAAGAGTCATCTGTTCTTTCTACCAATCTCCCCATGTGTTTTTATAAAATCTGTATGTACTGAACTTGTCTGATGCTTTAAGCACGCTGTTTGATTAAATAAATAAGACACAAATGACGAGAGGGAGCCGGTCGTCAACACAACCCGACCAGAGGGAGCCGGTCGTCAACACAACCCGACCAGAGGGAGCCGGTCGTCAACACAACCCGACCAGAGGGAGCCGGTCGTCAACACAACCCGACCAGAGGGAGCCGGTCGTCAACACAACCCGACCAGAGGGAGCCGGTCGTCAACACAACCCGACCAGAGGGAGCCGGTCGTCAACACAACCCGACCAGAGGGAGCCGGTCGTCAACACAACCCGACCAGAGGGAGCCGGTCGTCAACACAACCCGACCAGAGGGAGCCGGTCGTCAACACTACCCGACCAGAGGGAGCCCCCCTCTGCTGTGTGATTTCTACCAATCTGTGTGCCAGTTATGATTTTCATATGCACATTTTCGTGGAACAGTTTCATTTAATTTATAATAGTATCTCAAAATTATTGTCTGTGATTAATCTACATTCTATCTAAATCTAAATGAAAATGATACAAATCTAAGAGTAACTTTTATTGCCATTGCCAACTATGTAAAAAAAAATAGCCTACATAGAAAATATTGTTGTATTGTAATACCTGCCAGTCTGCACAGCGCGATATCAACCCTGAGCATATCGGACTGTTTTTCTCCACTACATCACCGTATTCCTGCCGTAAGCTCTGGACCATTACACCGGATAATCGCAGCTGGCTAGCTGCTACCGAGTGGCCCAGCCCCGAAGCTAGCCTTGAGCCAGGCCCATCTCCCAGCCTGCTCAGTGGACCCTATGATCACTCGGCTACACAGCTGACGTCTCCCAGACTCTTCACTAAGACGACTAGAAGCCACTACATCACCGGATTCCTGCCGTAAGCTCTGGACCTTTGCACCGGATTGGCTATAGTGGCTAACGCCCTTGTCCCGAAGCTAGCACCAGTTAGCCTCGATCCAGGTGCATCTCCCGGCTAGCAAACAAATAACTCCAGCTACAATACCTATTTTGCCAATTGGCCTGGACCCTTTGTCGACACAGAGCCCCGCCGATCCATCACGACTGGTCTGCCGACTCAATTCCGTCAGATGTGCCCTCAACCGGCCTTTGCCAGACGTCGGTGACACCCTTGTCTCGAAGCTAGCACTAGTTAGCCTCGACCCAGGGCCGGCTCCCGGCTAGCATAGTAACGACTACCTAACGGCTTCCCTGGTTCATATATTGCTGTTCACTGGACCCTTTGATCACTTGGCTACATAGCTGATGCCTGCTGGACTGTTCATTTATCACGGTTCTCCATTTTGTTTATCTGTCAGCCCCAGCCTCGAACTCAGGCCCAGTGTGTATTTAACTGACCCTCTCTGCCCATTCATTGCCATTTTACCTGTTGTTGTCTTAGCTGATTAACTGTTTCTTACCCGTTGTTGTCTTAGCTAGCTCTCCCAATCAACACCTGTGATTGCTTTATGCCTCGCTTTATGTCTCTCTAATGTCAATATGCCTTGTATACTGTTGTTTAGGTATCATTGTTTTATTTTACTGCGGAGCCCCTAGTCCCACTCAACATGCATCAGAGAGCTCTTTTGTCCCACTTCCGCACTTGCGGTGACCTCACCTAGCATAACCCCAGAGATGCAACCTCTCTTATCGTCACTCAATGCCTAGGTTTACCTCCACTGTACCCGCACACTACCATACCCCTGTCTGTACATTATGCCTCGAATCTATCTTACCACGCCCAGAAATCTGCTCCCTTTATTCTCTGTTCACAACGCACTAGACGACCAGTTCTGATAGCCTTTAGCCGTACTCTCATCCTACTCCTCTGTTCCTCGGGTGATGTAGAGGTTAATCCAGGCCCTGTGTGTCCCCAGGCACTCATTTGTTGACTTCTGTAATCGAAAAAGCCTTGGTTTCATGCATGTTAACTTTTACTGCCTCAGAAACCCAGATCCGGGAGCACCCCCCACCCCCCCCACCAGTAAAAAAGCTGACTAACATAGCTAGCATAGTGTCACAAGTAAATACTAGCATCTAAATATCATTCAATCACAAGTCCAAGACACCAGATGAAAGATACACTTCTTGTGAATCCAGCAATCATTTCTGATTTTTAAAATGTTTTACAGGGAAGACACAATATGTAAATCTATTAGCTAACCACGTTAGCAAAAGACACCATTTTTCTTTGTCCACCATTTTCTCTCCATCAGTAGCTATCACCAATTCGACCAAATAAAGATATTGATAGCCACTAACCAAGAAAAAAACCTCATCAGATGACAGTCTGATAACATATTTATTGTATAGCATAGGTTTTGTTAGAAAAATGTGCATATTTCAGGTATAAATCATAGTTTGCCATTGCAGCCACCATCACAAATCTCCCCAAAGCGACTAGAATTACTACAGAGACCATCGTGTATTACCAATTTACTCATCATAAAACATTTCTTAAAAATACACAGCGCACAGCAAATGAAAATGAAAGACACAGATCTTGTGAATTCAGACAATATTTCAGATTTTCTAAGTGTTTTACAGCGAAAACACAATAAATCGTTATATTAGCATACCACATGTGCAAACGTTACCCGAGCATTGATTCAAGGCAAAAAGAGCGATAGCGTTATCATCACCAAAATATATTAATTTTTTCACTAACCTTCTCAGAATTCTTCCGATGACACTCCTGTAACATCATATTACACAATCCATATAGAGTTTGATCGAAAATGTGCATATTTAGCGGCACAAATCGTGCTTACATAATGGAAATAGTGTCCAACTACTCAAGCAATCTGCCCCGCGCCATCTTGGAAAGACACCGATTTTTATCGAAAACTATTCATAAACTTGACTAAAAAAATACAAGTTGGACAGCAATTGAAAGACAAATTTAGTTCTTAATGCAATCGCTGAATTACATTTCTAAAATTATCCTTACTGTGCAATACAGGGTGCGCCAAAGCGAAGCTACACAAAACAAAATGGCGATATATGCGTTTAACATTTTTCTACAGAACAACGATTTATCATCATAAATAGTTCTTACTATGAGCTGATCTTCCATCAGAATCTTGGGCAATGTATCCTTTCTCCGGTCTAATCGTCTTTTGGTCGAAAGATGTCCTCTTGTCATGACGAAATGGCCACTAACGTTCGGTATGTACAGGAAAAGTGCCCAACTCTTCAAAGTGCGTCACAAAGAAATGCCAGAAAATCGCAATAAACTGACATAAATTGCTATAAAACGGTTTAAATTAACTACCTTATGATGTTTTTAACACCTATAACGAGTAAAAACTTGACCGGCGATATATTACTGGCTAAACCAAAGCTTGGAAGGAGGCCAGTCCGACGTCCATCGTGCGTCAAGCGCATTGAAGAAAAGAAAAGTCCTTCCGGTCTTTGGCCTTTTATACAGGCCCTGATTGCGCAATCGACTCCATTCAAATTGTCACCACTTACTGACATCTAGAGGAAGGCGTAGGCAGTGTTTGTAGCCCCATAGGATTCACAGGGTCTTAAAAACTGAACTGGGACCAGAGGCCAAGATTTCTGAAATCTCACTCACCCGCAGGAAAAGTGCTGTAGAATGAGTTCTGTTTCACTCAGAGACATAATTCCAACGGTTTTAGAAACTAGAGAGTGTTTTCTATCCAATAATAACAATAACATGCATATTGTACGAGCAAGAATTGAGTACTAGGCAGTTTAATTTTGAGACGAATTTCCGCTAAGTCAAAACAGCACCCCCTATATTCTCAAGAGGTTAACATCAGAAGCCTCCTCCCTAAGTTTGTTTTACTCACTGCTTTTGCACACTCCGCCAACTTTAATGTCCTTGCCATGTCTGAATCCTGGCTTAGGAAGGCCACCAAAAATTCTGAAATTTCCATCCCCAACTACAACATTTTCCGTCAAGATAGAACTGTCAAAAAGGGAGTTGCAATATACTGCAGAGATGGCCTGCAAAGAGTTCTGTCATTCTTTACAGTCCATGCCCAAACAGTTCGAGCTTCTAATTTTAAAAAGGAATCTTTCCAGAAATATGTCTCTCACTGTTGCCACCTGTTATAGACCCCCCTCAGCTCCCAGCTGTGCCCTGGACACCATATGTGAATTGATTGCCCCTCCCCCATCATTCTTCAGAGTCCGTTCTATTAGGTGACCTAAACTGAGATATGCTTAACACCCCGGCCGTCCTACAATCCAAGCTAGATGCCCTCAATCTCACACAAACTATCAAGGAACCCACCAGGTTCAACCCTAAATCCGTAAACATGGGCATCCTCATAGATATTATCCTGACCAACTTGCCCTCCAAATAAACCTCTGCTGTTTTCAATCAGGATCTCAGCGATCATTGCCTGCATCCGTTATGGGTCCGCTGACGTCTGAAGCTTCGTTTCATCGAACACCCCTCATCACTGTCAAACTCTCCCTCAAACACTTCTGCATGCAGGCCTTTCTAATCGACCTGGCCCGGGTATCCTGGAAGGATATTGACCTCATCCCGTCAGTTGAGGATATCTGGTTGTTCTTTAAAAGTAACTTCCTCACCACCTTAAATGAGCATGCCCCTTTCAAAAAATGTGTAACTAAGAACACACGGTCCCGTGTGGCTCAGTTGGTAGAGCATGGCGCTTGCAACGCCAGGGTTGTGGGTTCAATTCCCACTGGGGGACCAGGATGAATATGTATGAACTTTCCAATTTGTAAGTCGCTCTGGATAAGAGCGTCTGCTAAATGACTTAAATGTAAACAGATATTGCCGTTGGTTCACTCCAGACCTGAGTGCCCTCGACCAGCACAAAAACATCCTGTGGCGTACTGCACTAGCATCGAATAGTCCCCGCGATATGCAACTTTTCAGAGAAGTCAGGAACCAATACACACAGTCAGTTAAGAAAGCAAAGGCTAGCTTTTTCAGAAAGAAATTTGCATCCTGTAGCTCTAACTCCAAAACGTTTTGGGACACTGTAAAGTCCATGGAGAATAAGAGCACCTCATCCCAGCTGCCCACTGCACTGAGGCCACGATAATCGAGTTTCAATAAGCATTTCTCTACGGCTGGCCATGCTTTCCTCCTGGCTACCCCAACCCCTGCCAACAGCTCCGCACCCCCTGCAGCTACTTGCCCAAGCCTCCCCAGCTTCTCCTTCACCCAAATCTAGATAGCTGATGTTCTGAAAGAGCTGCAACATCTGGACCCCTACGAATCAGCCGGGCTAGACAATCTGGACCCTTTCTTTCTAAAATTATCTGCCGAAATTGTTCCAACGCCTATTACTAGTCTGTTCAACCTCTCTTTCGTATCGTCTGAGATTCCCAAAGATTGGAAAGCTGCCGCGGTCATCCCCCTCTTCAAGGGGGGAGACACTCCTGACCCAAACTGCTACAGACCTATATCTATTCTACCCTGCCTTTCTAAGGTCTTCGAAAGCCAAATTAATAAACAGATTACCGACCATTTCGAATCCCACCGTACCTTCTCCGCTATGCAATCTGGTTTCAGAGCTGGTCATGGGTGCACCTCAGCCATGCTCAAGGTACTAAAAGATATCATAACCGCCAGTTATGTACTGTGCAGCCGTCTTCATCGACCTGGCCAAGGCTTTCGACTCTGTCAATCACCGTAATCTTATCGGCATACTCAACAGCCTTGGTTTCTCAAAAGACTGACTCGCCTGGTTCACCAACTAACAAACTAACAAACCTCCAAACGAGCTTCAATGCCATACAACACTCCTTCTGTGGCCTCCAACTGCTCTTAAAAGCAAGTAAAACTAAATGCATGCTCTTCAACCGATCGCTGCCCGCACCCGCCCACCCGACTAGCATCACTACTCTGGACGGTTGTGACTTAGAATATGTGAACAACTACAAATACCTAGGTGTCTGGCTAGACTGTAAACTCTCCTTCCAGACTCACAGTAAGCATCCCCAATCCTAAATTTAATCTAGAATTGGTTTCCTATTTCGCAACAAAGCCTCCTTCACTCATGCTGCACCACACCCTCGTAAAACGGATCGGCGATGTCATTTACAAAATAGCCTCCAGCAGTCTATCACAGTGCCATCCGTTTTGTCACTAAAGCCCTATATACCACCCACCACTGCGACCTGTATGCTCTTGTTGGCTGGCCCTCGCTAAATATTCAATGCCAAAACAATTGGCTCCAGGTCATCTATAAGTCTTTGCTAGGTAAAGCTCCACCTTATCTCAGCTCACTGGTCACCATAGCAACACCCACCCGTAGCACGCGCTCCAGGAGGTATATCTCACTGGTCACCCCCAAAGCCAATTCCTCCTTTTGCCGCCTTTCCTTCCAATTCTCTGCTGCCAATGACCGGATCGAATTGCAAAAATCGCTGAAGTTGGAGACATATATCTCCCTCACTAACTTTAAGTATCAGCTATCTGAGCAGCTTACCGATCGCTGCAGCTGTACACAGCCCATCTGTAAATAGCTCATCCAACTGCCTACCTCATCCCCATGTTTTTATTTACTTTTTTTGCTCTTTTGCACACACCAGTATTTCTACTTGCACATCATCATCTGCACATCCAGTGTTAATTTGCTAAATTGTAATTACTTCGCTACTTTGGCCTATTTATTGCCTTAACTCCGTCCTCCATTTGCACACACTGTATATAGATTTTTCTATTGTGTTATTGACTGTACGTTTGTTTATCCCACATGTAACTCTGTGTTGTTTTTGTCGCACTGCTTTGATTTTTCTTGGTCAGGTCGCAGTTGTAAATGAGAACTTGTTCTCAACTGGCCGACCTGGTTAAATAAAGTTGAAAAATAAAAAATTTAGGAATTGTTCATGATGTCCTCCGGTGATTTTAACTTTTCCTGTTGAAAAGTGATATATAAATACAGTAAAGTATAAACATTATAAAGGTAAAAATATTTTTTTTTAATAATAATCGTAACTTTATTGACAACACCCAAATGGATACTGTCATTAACGTGGTTCTTCAGTAATTACACATCATTCTTAATACTGTAGCTGTTTAGTTACAGTCACATGTTCATCGATCATCAGCTGATCCAGGAAATCATTTTCTGAATGACAGTCACATGACAAACATCACGACATGCAACAACAACCAAAGTGCTTCTTCATTCATTACTCTGGTAAAGACAGTTATGCCATGCTCCACGTTGGATCTAACATCCCTAACAAATTGATGTTTATAATGTGTTATTGTCTGCTTGATTTACTGTAGGGCCTCGTTAGTCTGTTTGGACACAGAGATACTTGGCTCATAATGTGTAGAGAACTGTTCCTTGATGGATAGGCTATTATACAACACACAGAGCTATTTTCCTTGATTTGTTGTTAGGTGAAGTTATGGGTCCTACAGTAGGTCTATGTTGTTGTTAGGTGAAGTTATGGGTCCTACAGTAGGTCTATGTTATTGTTAGGTGAAGTTATGGGTCCTACAGTAGGTCTATGTTGTTAGGTGAAGTTTTGGGTCCTACAGTAGGTCTATGTTGTTGTTAGGTGAAGTTATGGGTCCTACAGTAGGTCTATGTTATTGTTAGGTGAAGTTATGGGTCCTACAGTAGGTCTATGTTATTGTTAGGTGAAGTTTTGGGTCCTACAGTAGGTCTATATTGTTAGGTGAAGTTTTGGGTCCTACAGTAGGTCTATGTTGTTGTTATGGGTCCTACAGTAGGTCTGTTATAGTTATGGGTCCTACAGTAGGTCTATGTTGTTAGGTGAAGTTATGGGTCCTACAGTAGGTCTATGTTGTTAGGTGAAGTTATGGGTCCTACAGTAGGTCTATGTTGTTGTTATGGGTCCTACAGTAGGTCTATGTTGTTGTTATGGGTCCTAGTAGGTCTATGTTGTTGTTAGGTGAAGTTATGGGTCCTACAGTAGGTCTATATTGTTAGGTGAAGTTTTGGGTCTTACAGTAGGTCTATGTTGTTGTTAGGTGAAGTTATGGGTCCTACAGTAGGTCTATGTTGTTAGGTGAAGTTATGGGTCCTACAGTAGGTCTATGTTGTTGTTATGGGTCCTAGTAGGTCTATGTTGTTGTTAGGTGAAGTTATGGGTCCTACAGTAGGTCTATGTTGTTGTTATGGGTCCTACAGTAGGTCTGTTATTGTTATGGGTCCTACAGTAGGTCTATGTTATAGTTATGGGTCCTACAGTAGGTCTATGTTGTTAGGTGAAGATATGGGTCCTACAGTAGGTCTATGTTGTTAGGTGAAGTTATGGGTCCTACAGTAGGTCTATGTTGTTGTTATGGGTCCTAGTAGGTCTATGTTGTTGTTAGGTGAAGTTATGGGTCCTACAGTAGGTCTATGTTGTTGTTATGGGTCCTACAGTAGGTCTATGTTATTGTTATGGGTCCTACAGTAGGTCTATGTTATTGTTATGGGTTCTACAGTAGGTCTATATTGTTAGGTGAAGTTTTGGGTCCTACAGTAGGTCTATGTTGTTGTTATGGGTCCTACAGTAGGTCTGTTATTGTTATGGTCCTACAGTAGGTCTATGTTATTGTTATGGGTCCTACAGTAGGTCTATGTTATTGTTATGGGTCCTACAGTAGGTCTATGTTATTGTTATGGGTCCTACAGTAGGTCTATGCTATTGTTATGGGTCCTACAGTAGGTCTATGTTATAGTTATGGGTTCTACAGTAGGTCTATATTGTTAGGGGAAGTTTTGGGTCCTACAGTAGGTCTATGTTGTTGTTATGGGTCCTACAGTAGGTCTGTTATTGTTATGGGTCCTACAGTAGGTCTATGTTATTGTTATGGGTCCTACAGTAGGTCTCTGTTATTGTTATGGGTCCTACAGTAGGTCTATGTTATAGTTATGGGTCCTACAGTAGGTCTATGTTATTGTTAGGTGAAGTTATGGGTTCTACAGTAGGTCTGTTATTGTTTTGGGTCCTACAGTAGGTCTATGTTGTTAGGTGAAGTTTTAGGTCCTACAGTAGGTCTATGTTGTTAGGTGAAGTTTTAGGTCCTACAGTAGGTCTATGTTATTGTTAGGTGAAGTTATGGGTCCTACAGTAGGTATATGTTGTTGTTAGGTGAAGTTATGGGTCCTACAGTAGGTCTATGTTATTGTTAGGTGAAGTTATGGGTCCTACAGTAGGTCTATGTTGTTAGGTGAAGTTATGGGTCCTACAGTAGGTCTATGTTGTTATTAGGTGAAGTTATGGGTCCTACAGTAGGTCTATGTTGTTGTTAGGTGAAGTTATGGGTCCTACAGTAGGTCTATGTTAGGTGAAGTTTTAGGTCCTACAGTAGGTCTATGTTATTGTTAGGTGAAGTTATGGGTCCTACAGTAGGTCTATGTTGTTGTTAGGTGAAGTTATGGGTCCTACAGTAGGTCTATGTTATTGTTAGGTGAAGTTATGGGTCCTACAGTAGGTCTATGTTGTTGTTAGGTGAAGTTATGGGTCCTACAGTAGGTCTATGTTATTGTTATGGGTCCTAGAGTAGGTCTATGTTATTGTTATGGGTCCTAAAGTAGGTCTATGTTGTTGTTATGGGTCCTACAGTAGGTCTATGTTGTTAGGTGAAGTTATGGGTCCTACAGTAGGTCTATGTTGTTGTTATGGGTCCTAGAGTAGGTCTATGTTGTTGTTAGGTGAAGTTATGGGTCCTACAGTAGGTCTATGTTGTTGTTATGGGTCCTAGAGTAGGTCTATGTTGTTGTTAGGTGAAGTTATGGGTCCTACAGTAGGTCTATGTTAGGTGAAGTTTTGGGTCCTACAGTAGGTCTATGTTGTTAGGTGAAGTTATGTGTCCTACAGTAGGTCTATGTTATTGTTAGGTAAAGTTATGGGTCCTACAGTGGGTCTATGTTGTTAGGTGAAGTTCTGGGTCCTACAGTAGGTCTATGTTGTTGTTGTTAGGTAATGTTATGGGTCCTACAGTAGGTCTATGTTGTTAGGTGAAGTTGTTAGGTGAAGTTATGGGTCCTACAGTAGGTCTATGTTGTTGTTAGGTGAAGTTCTGGGTCCTACAGTAGGTCTATGTTGTTGTTGTTAGGTAATGTTATGGGTCCTACAGTAGGTCTATGTTGTTGTTATGGGTCCTAGAGTACACTATGTATGTCATGCAACAACAACCAAAGTGCTTCTTCGTTCATTACAGGTATATTTGTTGTTAGGTGAAGTTATGGGACAATTTGGCAAACGGTGTACAAACCCACATTGTCAGGTTGATGGAAAAGCTAGACAAAGAGCATTTTACTGGTTGAAGTGTTTTTTAAATACAAAGCGGTTGATTTGTGATGACACAAACATTATATTAAGCAGGACGTTCAAACGAGCCTTACAATTATAATCCAAAGTAGTGTGAAATGTACTCATAAGCAACCTGGAAATGGAGGTTACTCCCCTGAGTTTTCCCCCATGCACATTTGTGGCCTGCTGGAGGTCATTTTGCAGGGCTCTGGCAGTGCTACTCCTTGCACAAAGGCGGAGGTAGCGGTCCTGCTGCTGGGTTGTTGCCCTCCTACGGCCTCCTCCACGTCTCCTGATGTACTGGCCTGTCTCCTGGTAGCGCCTCCATGCACTGGACACTACGCTGACAGACACAGCAAACCTTCTTGCCACAGCTCGCATTGATGTGCCATCCTGGATGAGCTGCACTACCTGAGCCACTTGTGTGGGTTGTAGACTCCGTCTCATGCTACCACTAGAGTGAGAGCACCGGCAGCATTCAAAAGTGACCAAAACATCAGCCAGGAAGCATAGGAACTGAGAAGTGGTCTGTGGTCACCACCTGCAGAATCACTCCTTTATTGAGTGTCTGGCTAATTGCCTATAATTTCCACCTTTTGTCTATTCCATTTGCACAACAGCATGTGAAATGTATTGTCAATCAGTGTTGCTTCCTAAGTGGACAGTTTGATTTCACAGAAGTGTGATTGATTTGGAGTTACATTGTGTTGTTTAAGTGTTCCCTTTATTTTTTTGAGCAGTGTACTACATCCATAACTAGTGGTTTCCTCATTACCAGATATACTACATCCATAACTATCGGTTTCCTCATTAGCAGATATACTACATCCATAACTAGTGGTTTCCTCATTACCAGATACACTACATCCATAACTAGTGGTTTCCTCATTACCAGATATACTATATCCATAACTAGTGGTTTCCTCATTACCAGATATACTACATCCATAACTAGTGGTTTCCTCATTACCAGATATACTACATCCATAACTAGTGGTTTCCTCATTACCAGATATACTACATCCATAACTAGTGGTTTCCTCATTACCAGATATACTACATCCATAACTAGTGGTTTCCTCATTACCAGATATACTACATCCATAACTAGTGGTTTCCTCATTACCAGATATACTACATCCTTAACTAGTGGTTTCCTCATTACCAGATATACTACATCCATAACTAGTGGTTTCCTCATTACCAGATATACTACATCCATAACTAGTGGTTTCCTCATTACCAGATATACTACATCCATAACTAGTGGTTTCCTCATTACCAGATATACTACATCCATAACTAGTGGTTTCCTCATTAGCAGGGAGGAGTTTCTACAACCAAATTGCATGTGCATCGCCCTCGTGCTGCAATTTTATTAAACTCAGAAAGGGGCCTATATTGGAGACCAAAAGTCGTCTGGCACACTGCTTAGAGTTTCAACAACATGAATAACTTATTTCAAGTCTACAATCATCGATGTTACTACTAAAATATGACTATTCTTGCTCATTTTAAGACAATTGTCAAATAATTTTAACATTCATTACAGACATCAATTGTTGTACAACATCATGGCTACACTGTTGGCATCACCTTTTACAGTGGATTTCCACTGTTGTGGGCCTTTAATCATCTGACTTTGTTGTTCACACAGGAGAGATACGGGACTATCGTGGATCCTTTGGGGAGCCTCAACAACCTCATGATGCTGTAGAGGCAGAGAAGAGTCTCTCCAGATCAGAACACCTCAATAAACACCTGCAGAGATCCACAGGGAAGAGAACTCACTGCTGCTCTGACTGTGGGAAGAGATTCACCTCATCAGGCATTAAAATTCATCAAAGGACCCACACAGGAGAGAAACCTTATAGCTGTGATCAATGTGGGAAGAGTTTTACTACATTTGACTCTCTGACAGTACACCAGAAAATACACACAGGAGAGAAACCTTATAGCTGTGTTCAATGTGGGATGAGTTTTACTGCATCTAGCAATCTGACTACACACCAGAGAATACACACAGGAGAGAAACCTTATAGCTGTGTTCAATGTGGGAAGAGTTTTACTACATCTATCAATCTGACTCTACACCAGAGAACACACACAGGAGAGAAACCTTATAGCTGTGATCAATGTGGGAAGAGTTTTACTACATTTGACTCTCTGACAGTACACCAGAAAATACACACAGGAGAGAAATCTTATAGCTGTGATCAATGTGGGAAGAGTTTTACTGCATCCAGCAATCTGACTACACACCAGAGAACACACACAGGAGAGAAACCTTATAGCTGTGATCAATGTGGGAAGAGTTTTACCACATCCAGCTATCTGACAGTACATCAGATACTACACACAGGAGATAAACCTTATTGCTGTGTTCAATGTGGGAAGAGTTTTACTGCATCTAGCAATCTGACTACACACCAGAGAACACACACAGGAGAGAAACCTTATAGCTGTGATCAATGTGGGAAGAGTTTTGTTACATCTCGACATCTGACTATACACCACAGAACACACACAGGAGAGAAATTGTATAGCTGTGATGAATGTGGGAAGAGTTTTACTACTTCTGGCTATCTGACAGTGCACCAGAGAAGACACACAGGAGATAAACCTTATAGCTGTGGTCAATGTGGGAAGAGTTTTTGTCAATCTAGTGATCTGACAGTGCACCAGAGAACACACACAGGAGAGAAATCGTATAGCTGTGATCAATGTGGGAAGAGTTTTACTACATCTGGCTCTCTGACTTTACACCAGAGAACACACACAGGAGAGAAACCTTATAGCTGTGGTCAATGTAGGAAGAGTTTTTGTCAATCTAGTGAACTGACAGTGCACCAGAGAACACACACAGGAGAGAAACCGTATAGCTGTAATCAATGTGGGAAGAGTTTTGTTACATCTAGCTATCTGACTATACACCAGAGAACACACACAGGAGAGAAACCTTATAGCTGTAATATATGTGTGCAGAGGTTTGTTACATCTGGGCAGCTGAATGTACACCAGAGAAAACACACACAATAGAAATCTTATAGCTGTGATCAATGTGGGAAGAGTTTTACTCAGTCAAACAACACCAGAGAACACACACAGGAGAGAAACCACTTAGCTGTGACCAGAGGTAAGCTGATAAAAGATCTTTGACTAAACATCAGAAAATACATGAAGCAGTTGTTTCATGATATCAATTAATTTAACATTGTAGTAGGAGTATTTTAATATTGTCACAATGTAGAATGTTTTAACATTGTAGTAGGAATATTTTAATGATGTCACAATGTAGAATGTTTTAACATTTTTTTTAATCTTTATTTAACTAGGCAAGTCAGTTAAGAACAAATTCTTATTTTGAATGACGGGCTAGGAACAGTGGGTTAACTGCCTGTTCAGGGGCAGAACGACAGATTTGTACCTTGTCAGCTCGGGGATTTGAACTTGCAACCTTCCGGTTACTAGTCCAACGCTCTAACCACTACTAGGCTACGCTGCCGCCCCAAATTGTAGTGGGATTATTTTAATAATGTCACAATGTAGAATGTTTTAACATTGTAGTAGGAGTATTTTAATGATGTCACAATGTAGAACCCTAAATGTTTGTCCCCTGTTCTATTGATTTCAACATGATATGGATATTAGCCTCAGGGGGAAAATCCAGGCTCTGAATTGGAAGAGTACTATTTATGTGATTTAGTAAGTACACATTATTCCCAGATTCCGTGTGGGTGTTTGAGCTGCTAGTTTTAACAGGACGTGCAACCTCATCTCCCTCCTGTCGCATAAATGATTTTAGCATGATATCGATGAGTTATGACAAATAAGTGTTGCGTTCCTTTGTTTAGCGACCCCTACATTTAAATGCATTCCAACATCACGTACAACCTGATTTCCCCCCTAATCGATATCAGTGATTTATTGCTACTTGTCAAAACAGCGTTTTTGGTGCTTGTGCAGTTTTTATAAGGAGCTTGTTTAAAAAAATACAAGAAATATGATTATTGTGGCAGATGTTTGTGTAAATAGCACATGTTATGTTTAGGTTTTCAATTTATCCCAAACTGTTTCTGCATATTGGTTATTGATTTGGACACGTTAAAACTGTGTTTTGACATTGAGGCTATCCCACCTAGCAAAATGTAATTGAAAAGACATTGAAAATAAGACTGCAATCAACAACACATTTTTATTTTATGTTTTATTATACCATGCCTTACCATTAAGTGAATTATTGACAATACATATTATCAAAGGGGTGTACATTCATGTAACTTTTAGTAATCATAATTATTTATGCAATCAACTGACAATTTTCGGGTATAAATATATTGACATTGTTGCCCTTCTTTTAGAATATCAGGGTTCATTCTCAGATGTGCCAAACCAAATGTACTAGAGCATGACATTGGGGACTGGACCCCGATCCAACAACATGCCTATCGAGTGATCCCTGTAAAGAGAGAGAAGCTTCGCAGTGAGGTGGAAAGTTACTACGGATATTGCAGGAGTTTCCTCTTGAAATCAGACATGTCTGTTGTAAGGACAACTTGGTTGCTGATTGTCTCAAGAGTTAAAAAGATTTGTGTTTTGCGTTTAGCCAGTGCGTTGCCATGGATCACAATTTATTTTGACTGCACGTTTTTCCGTATTGGAGATGAGTTTTGTTTGGGCTCATGAAGCATTGTAGTTGATAATGTGAAATGGAAATTGTTTTCTGTTGTCCAACAAAAATATAGGATATATTTTTTCTCTTAAGGTGTTACAGTCTTTGGTTTTCCATTTATGTTTTGAGGTTGGATTTCAGCACGTATAGCTCATTAGCTCGTAGGACGCACTGATTGGTGTCACCTCGTTAGTCAGTATGTGTTACACCTGTGCTGGCTTGTCCATCTCGTTAGTGGGAAGGTGTTTCACCTGAGCTGGTCCAGGTTCTATTTAAGAGTGTCTGGCCCAGTGCTCCAGTTGTCTTGATAGATGTGGAGAGTCAACACCTTTAGTTGCTCCACCTTTTTGGTTTGCTTCCTGTCTTTAAGTTTGGTGTGGGTTTTTCTTTTGTTTGCCTCTTCTTGGGCAGATTTAGTGGGTCTTATGGTGGGTGTCTTTTAGGTCCCAGTTGTTGTTACTAGTCAACTTTCAGTGGACACCCCCATAGTGACTTTCAGAGCCCATCCTAAAAAACAACCTTATATTTTGGGATTGGATATTTTAATATTTTAATCAATAGCATTTCCTTAGGATGCTCATTAGTCTTTAAGTTGGTATTATTGTTTTTTATCCTGTTATGTTTGTGTACTAAATATTCCTGTTTATTTTCATTGTTTTCTCCTGAGAAGCCATTGTGTTGCATGTCTGAAATGTGCTGTATAAATAAAGCTTGATTTGATTTCAACAAATGAATCCAATGACTGACCAATCAACAGACTGATGGTCCATCTTAGTATGAAAAACAGTATCACTTTTCCAGCCTGCTGAAGCTGTGGTGGAGTGGTAGACACTACCCCCGGCTCTACCAGGGGCTTGAGGTGGTCTCCCACAGCTCTTATGGTGGAGTGGTAAACACTACCCCCGGCTCTACCAGGGGCTGGAGGTGTTCTCCCACAGCTCTGATGGTGGAGTGGTCATGTTCTGTGGCCTTGCCGTTCCATTTCTTGACTGCCCCTGCAACACAGAAATTAACATATTTAGTCATATTATATAAAACACTCAAAGCAATGGATATGGAGCATCTATGGCCTCAGTTACACCTGGCACCTAAATGTGACTTCTGTCATCTGATCACTCCAAGCTGCATTAGGTTCAGATCTACCAGGATGGGCCTTTGACATAGTCTGGATGCAGTCAGGCCACTGAATATAAATAAGCAATGTAGAGAGAGTAAATGTAAAGAGATGGGGTGTTTCCAACAGTTATATCTAACTAAATGTTTGTGTTCATAGCTCCAACAGTGCAGTAATATCTAACCAAATACTTGTGTTTCTAGTTCTGACAGTGCAGTAATATCTAACTAAATGTTTGTGTTCATAGCTCCAACAGTGCAGTAATATCTAACCAAATACTTGTGTTTCTAGTTCTGACAGTGCAGTAATATCTAACTAAATGCTTGTGTTCATAGCTCCAACAGTGCTGTAGTATCTAACTTAATGCTTGTGTTCCTAGCTCCAACAGTGCAGTAATATCTAAATTAATGCTTGTGTTTCTAGCTCCAACAGTGCAGTAATATCTAACTCAATGCTTGTGTTCCTAGCTCACAACAAATACCTAATACACACAAATCTAAGTAAAGGAATAAGAATATATAAAAATATGGACGAGTGATGTCAGAGGGGCATAGACTAAGATACAGTAGAATAGGATAGAATACAGTATATACATATGAGATGAGTAATGCATAGACTAAGATACAGTAGAATAGGATAGAATACAGTATATACATATGAGATGAGTAATGCCAGATATGTAAACATGCAGGAGATCCACGAAGGAAAGACAGTGATGGTGCTCGGTGACGTTGTTGTAAATGGAGGGTAAAATGGTAAAACGTTTGAGTTCATTTTGTCCTGGTCACTTTGCCTGCTGTTTATTGCCACGTTGGAATGCAACCTTTGTTTGTTGTCATTTTTTAAACATTTTTTATCATTTTACCCCCGTTTTTTCTCCCCAATGTGGATCTTGTCTCATCGCTGCAACTCCCCAATGTGGATCTTGTCTCATCGCTGCAACTCCCCAATGGGCTCAGGAGGCGAAGGTTGAGTCATGCGTCCTCTGAAACATGACCCGTCAAACCGCGCTTCTTAACACCCGCCCGCTTAACCCGGAAGCCAGCTGCACCAATGTGTAGTTGGAAACACCGGGCGACGCTTGGCCAATTGTGTGCCGCCCTATGGAACTCCCGATCACGGCAGGTTGTGGTACAGCCCGGGATCGAACCCGGGTGACGCCTCTAGTGACGCCTCTAGCACTGCCATGCAGTACCTTAGACCGCTGCACCACTCGGGTCTATAGTGACGCCTCTAACACTGTGATCTAGTACCTTAGACTGCTGCACCACTCGGGTCTATAGTAACGCCTCTAACACTGCGATGCAGTACCTTAGACTGCTGCACCACTCGGGTCTATAGTGACACCTCTAACACTGCCATGCAGTACCTTAGACTGCTGCACCACTCGGGTCTATAGTGACACCTCTAACACTGTGATGCAGTGTTAACTATAATTCAACTATAATTCTCTTTGGCACCGTAGACATCTAGTGACCACTTGACTCCATGTGACCAAAACATTTCTGAGGCTGAGTCTCAAAAAGTTGCCTGTTACTTTTAATAGCCGGGCAATAGCACACATAGCAAATACATTTTGGGTCTAAATTAAAGGAGCTACAATTATAGTTTAATTACATGTTTTAAATAAAATGTCCATAATATCTGCATTAATACGAACGAGCTACAAAAATCTCTGAAACTGGAAACACTTATCTCCCTCACTAGCTTTAAGCACCAGCTGTCAGAGCAGCTCACAGATTACTGCACCTGTACATAGCCCATCTATAATTTAGCCCAAACAACTATCTCTTTCCCTACTGTATTTATTTATTTATTTAGCTCCTTTGCACTCCATTATTTCTATCTCTACTTTGCACATTCTTCCACTGCAAATCTACCATTCCAGTGTTTTACTTGCTATATTGTATTTATATTCGCCACCATGGCCTTTTATTTGCCTTTACCTCCCTTATCTCACCTCACTTGCTCACATTGTATATAGACTTATTTTTCTACTGTATTATTGACTGTATGTTTGTTTTACTCCATGTGTAACTTTGTGTTGTTGTATGTGTCGAACTGCTTTGTTTTATCTTGGCCAGGTTGCAGTTGTAAAATGAGAACTTGTTCTCAACTGGCCGACCTGGTTAAATAAAGGAGAAATAAATAACACATAATAATACAAAAATGTAGCAGCAGTATAGACATAGTCTGTTCATTATATACATCTACATGATGTATTGTTACACCATGTAGGAGCAGTATAGACCTAGTCTGTTCATTATATACATCTATATGATGTATTGTTACACCATGTAGGAGCAGTATAGACCTAGTCTGTTCATTATATACATCTACATGATGTATTGTTGCACCATGTAGGAGCAGTATAGACCTAGTCTGTTCATTATATACATCTACACGATGTATTGTTACACCATGTAGGAGCAGTATAGACCTAAAGTAGCTAGCTAATTATTTAGATTTAGTATAACTTAACGAAACTGCCTTAAATGTGCTGTAGTAACCATTTTTTATTCGCACTAATATATCAACACATTCCTGTATTTGTATGTCTCAATATAATAGCTATGTCTACATGATTTATTATTACACCATGTAGGAGCAGTCTTTGTATGTCTCAATATAATGGTATTATTTAATTAAATCCATTTAAAATAATCTTTGTCTGAAAATAAAATATGATCCTCAACTGCGTTTCCCCTCCAGTCAGCAGACGGCGATGTGCGTCTTTCAGGCGACGCTGCCAGCGTGACGTATAATCTAGGGGACGGTTCTTCATAAACAGCTCGTCAACCACCTCGGTAGTTAGCTAGCCAAGATAGCCGAAAGATTCAAGCTATTTATACGCTTTCGGTGTATATTAGCTACTGTGTTTTCGACACACTTAGGTCGTATCTACTTGTTAACCTATTTAATTGAATATTACGTTATTTTGTATTAGTCAGCTATAGTAGTTCGCTGGTTAAGTTAGCACTAGCCTAGTCGCTAATGATAGCTAGCTAGCTAACACCCCCGACCATGTGCTCCCTAAACTACTCCACTCTTGTTAAAGAAGAGGTGGTCTGCTGGACGGAGAAAGAAGCTCTGGGGCTGAACATTGTCGTGAAAGAGGAGAAGGAAGAGAAGGATATCACAGTAAAACAAGAAGTAGAGGATGAGGGTGTTACAGTGAAAGAAGAAGAGAAAGACGTTTCAGTGAAAGAGGAGGAAGACGCGTTCAGAGTGAAAGAGGAGGAGGATGTTACAGTAAAAGAAGATGAGATGGATGTGAAAGAGGAGGATGTAGTTTTTGGTGTGAAAGAGGAGGAGGAGATTACTGTCACATTGGAGGAAGAAGAGGAGGTTGGAGATCCGTTTAACCCCAGTAAGTACCGTCTCTGTAGTCGTTGAAACAATATGCAGTAAAGGGGTTCTACACTGTAATGTTGTTCTGTAGGAATGGCTGAAGCTACACTGTAACGTGTAGAACATCAAGAGTGGACCATCAACAAAACGTTAACAATTGATCAAATGCATCCAATGACAATGCCTGAAATACTGTAGTCCTCAATATCTCCTATTAGATTAGCCCAATATGTAGTCTTAAAGGGGCAATCAGCAGTTGTTACATCCATTTTGGGACTTATACATTAATGATATGTACCCATTGTTTCTTGAAGAAATCACTTACAAATGTCTCATGAGCTTAGTTCAACTGTCGTACCCCATCAGAACCCAAAATATAAGCATTTTTTTATTCCGATGTTTATCAGTAAATATAAACTAACACTATATCCTCAACATGATTTATTGATTTAATTCAGTCTCAAGAATTTCTAAAACATTTAACATTCTCATTTAATTCTTTAAAAAAAATCTAAGTTATAATAAGTAACTTAACAAAATGTCTAAAAGGGAAGCGGTCTGAACTTAATGAATGCACTAGGACCCCAACTAAAAAAATCTTGGGTCAACCAAGAGTCGTCTTTTCTTTCTACCAACCGATTGGTAGAAATGTTATAACGTGTATTTTTCCATATATAGACACAACTATATGTACTGAACTGGTCTGATGCTTTAAGCACGATGTTTGATTAAATAATTAAGACACACAAATGACTCGGGAGCCAGAGATCAAGATAGCCTAACCATCAGAAAGAAACTCTTCCTCCTCCCGCTGCTGCTGGCCTTCGTAAATTCTGATGTTATGCTCCTATAGTTTCTGGTAATAAGCTACACCAGCAGTCGGCAACCTTTTCCATTCCATCCATACTTTGGGTTCCTTTTGTCAAACTACAAGCATGCTGTCATGTGTCTTTTCCTGAGGAGTGGTTTCCGTCTGGCCAATCTACCATAAAGGCCTGATTGTTGGAGTGCTGCAGAGATGGTTGTCCTTCTGAAAAGTTCTCCCATCTCCACAGAGGAACTCTAGAGCGCTGTCAGAGTGACCATCAGGTTTTTGGTCACCTCCCTGACCAAGGCCCTTCTCCCCCAATCGCTCAGTGACCAAGGCCCTTCTCCCCCAATCGCTCAGTTTGGCCAGGTGACGAGCTCTAGGAAGCGTATTCCATTTAAAAATGATGGAGGTCACTGTGTTCTTGGGGACCTTCAATGCTGCAGAATTTTTGTGGTACCCTTCCCCAGATCTCTGTCTCGACATAATCCTGTCTTGGAGCTCTACGGACAATTCCTTAGACCTCATTGCTTGGTTTTTTCTCTGACACGCACTGTCAACTGTGGGACCTTATATAGACAGGTGTGTGCCTTTCAAATCATATCCAATCAATTTAATTTACCACGGGTGGACTCTGAACAAGTTGTAGATACATCTCAAGGATGATTAATGGAAACAAGATGCACCTGAAAGCAATTTTGAGTCTCATAGCAAAGGGTCTGAATACTTATGTAAATAAGTTATTTCTGTTTTTGACCTGTTTTCACTTTGTCATTATGGGCTATTGATGACACCCCTCTGAAACAAGATAACCATCAGAAAAACCTCTTCCTTAGCCTACTCCTCCCGCTGCTGCTTGCCTTCGTAAATTCTGATGTTATGCTCCTATATTTTCTGGTAATAGGCTACACCAGCAGTCGTTATGCTCCTATAGTTTCTGGTAATAGGCTACACCAGCAGTCAGCAACCTTTTCCATTTGGAGTGCCAATTTATCTGACCATTTCTACTGATCTGGTGCCAGTTAGGATTTTCATATTCACATTTTACTGGAACAGTTTCATTTAATTTATAATAGTAATAATAATTATAATAGTCTTTATCTCAACATCATTATCTGTGATTAATCTACATTCTATCTAAATGAAAATTATACAAATCTAAAAGTAACTTTTATTGCCATTGCCAACTATGTAAAAATAGCCTACATGAAACCAACAAACAAAAACATTTGCAGCCTGCAGGTAGAAAATATCCCGATTTTAAAAATAAATATCCTATAAATCCCATTGGCTGCACATGGCCTGTCAACAACGAACTTGAAACATTCTATCAACTATCAACTGGGTCCTCCAAAACTTGCAACATTGTACAAAATATTCTGGGCCCTCAGTTTCCCGCGCCAGTGAGTTCTGGACAGACACAGCTGTCGTCTATTTGTGCAAAGAATAAGAAGTAATCAGGTATTTTATAACATTTCCACTGGATCAGAGCATTACATTTTACCCTTTAATGCTGGGTGGTTATCGAAAGGGCGAGAGCTGGAAATAATTTACAAATACTTTGAGCAACTATTGTCATTTGTAGTGGATTCTAATAAGACTTTGTTTACCTGCTGTTTGAGGTGAAGAAAAAATTAGTTGGAGAAGCTCCACAACTCATTAGTGGTGCAGCGTTAAGACAATCAGAAATACTATCAGACATCCCCAAATGGGCACATTTATAGGCCTTCATTTGCACTCAGGCCAGGTAAACTAGTCCTACATCTATATGTGTAATCAGGTGTGCGTCCTTACTCAACATTGACAGGAGTGTTTCAAACAAAAAAAATGAATAAATTGACAACTGACGCATCTTGCAGGGTCAGGTCTGGGTGGTCTGCCAGGGGTCGTTTAATTTAGTATCCGTTTGGGTCGGCATGGGAAATGAATCTATTTCTCCATAGTATGTTGTACCAAAGTTGACCGACTGAAAGGAAGTGTAACTTTGACTATAATTACTGTTTCTTGAAGGAGGGAAACGAGGTACAACACCTGATTGGCCCCACCCCTTCCTGGGTCGGTGAAGAGCGGTATTAACTTCATGGCTGCAGGGGCAGTATTGAGTAACTTGGATAAAGGTGCCCATTTCAAACGGCCTCGTACTCAATTCTTGCTCGTACAATATGCATATTATTATTACTATGGATAGAAAACACTCTAGTTTCTAAAACCATTTGAATTATTTCTCTGAGTGAAACAGAACTCATTCTGCAGCACACTTCCTGTCAGGAAGTGAGATTTCTGAAATCGAGGTCTCTGTTCTAGGTCCTGCCTATAAATGGGCATGATACGTATTAGTATACATGCACGTCATACACCTTCCACTAGATGTCAAGAGGCAGTGAGAGAAGAAATGGGGTGATTATCTTGGTCTGAGGTGGAATAAATCCTCTTGGAATGACGTGTGACCCATTTCCTGTTTTCTGGAAAGCGAGAGGATGGACCTGGAATTGTCTTCTTGAAAGCTGTCGTTATAGGCGACTACTATCTCCGGCTTTGATTTTATTTGATACATGTCACAATATCATCGTGAAGTATGTTTTTTCAATATAGTTTTATTAGATTATTGATTTTTTTTCGGGAGTTTTGCCGTGTTCCGTTCTCTTCCGTTTGTTGACATGGAGAGATTCGCGCCGCTTGGCTAGTGTGCTTGCTAGTTCAAGAGGGAAAAAGGACGTTCTAAATCCAAACAACGATTGTTCTTGACAAAGGACCTCTTGTACAACATTCTGATGGAAGCTCATCAAAAGTAGGACCCATTTTATGATGCTATTTCATATATCTGTCGAACTGTGTACTATTCGTTTTGCGCCCAGGTTTTGGGCACTGTCTCGCCATAACGTAAGCCTTATGTCATAATGAAGTTATTTTTAGAATTCTAACACTGCGATTGCATTAAGAACTAGTGTATCTATCATTTCCTATACAACATGTATTTTTTAGTCATGTTTATAAATAGTTATTTGGTCAGAATATGTGAGAGTCAGAAAAATATCCGGACGTTCTGGGAAAAATATGCTACGTTAGCACAATGTGTAACCACTGATTTCAGCTCTAAATATGCACATTTTCGAACAAAACATAAGTGTATGTATAACCTGATGTTATAGGACTGTCATCTGATGAAGCTTATCAAGGTTAGTCAAATTATATATCTTTTGCTGGTTTGTTACGATCGCTAACTTTCGCTCCTGGGGAATGGCTTGTGTTTCTGGCTATTGTGGTAAGCTAATATAATGCTATATTGTGTTTTCGCTGTAAAACAATTAATAAATCGGAAATATTGGCTGGAATCACAAGATGCCGGTCTTTCATTTGCTGTACACCATATATTTTTCAGAAATGTTTTATGATGAGTATTTAGGTATTTGACGTTGGTGTCTGTAATTACTCTGGCTGCTTCGGTGCTATTTCCGACGGTAGCTGTGATGGTAGCTGCAATGTAAAACTGATTTATAGCTCAAATATGCACATTTTTTTAACAAAACATAGATTTATTGTATAACATGTTATAAGACTGTCATCTGGTGAAGTTGGTTCTTGGTTAGTTTGGTTGGTTCTTGGTTAGTTAGGTTGGCTTTGTGCATGCTACCTGTGCTGTGAAAAATGTCTGTCCTTTATTGTATTTGGTGGTGAGCTAACATAAATATACGTGGTGTTTTCGCTGTAAAACATTTTAAAAATCGGACATGTTGGCTGGATTCACAAGATGTTTATCTTTCAAATGCTGTATTGGACTTGTTAATGTGTGAAAGTTAAATATTTAAAAAATATATATTTTGAATTTCGCGCCCTGCACTTGAAGTGGCTGTTGTCATAAGTGTACCGGCGTCGGGCTGCAGCCATAAGAAATTAACGTGGTTTTTCAATAATTACACATAATTCTTAATACTGTAGCTGTTTAGTTAGTCACATGTTCAACTATCATCAAGTGATCCAGGAAATCATTTTTTGAATGACAGTCACATGACAAACATCACGACATGCAACAACAACCAAAGTGCTTCTTCATTCATTACTCTGGTCAAGACAGTTGTGCCGTGCTCCACGTTGGATCCAACATCCCCAACAAATTGATGTTTATAATGTTATTGTCTGCTTGATTTACAGTAGGGTCTCGTTAGTCTGTCTGGACACTGAGATACTTAGCTCATAATGTGTAGAGAACTGTTCCTTGATGGATAGGCTATTGTACAACACACAGAGCTATTTTCTTATTCAGGACATTTAGAATGACAACACGTTACAGAGTAGCCTAGTGGGATTATTCACAAAATTATCTGGTGATCAGGTTATGAAATGTCATGACAGACATTTTATTGTCCATGTTTCACCTGAAATATTAAATGATTTATAGTCCGAGGTCTATGTTGCTGTTAGGTGAAGTTATGGGTCCTACAGTAGGTCTATGTTGTTGTTAGGTGAAGTTATGGGTCCTACAGTAGGTCTATGTTGTTGTTAGGTGAAGTTATGGGTCCTACAGTAGGTCTATGTTGTTGTTAGGTGGAGTTATGGGTCCTACAGTAGGTCTATGTTGTTGTTAGGTGAAGTTATAGGTCCTACAGTAGGTCTATGTTGTTAGGTGAAGTTATTGGTCCTACAGTAGGTCTATGTTGTTGTTAGGTGAAGTTATGGGTCCTACAGTAGGTCTATGTTATTGTTAGGTGAAGTTATGGGTCCTACAGTAGGTCTATGTTGTTGTTAGGTGAAGTTATGGGTCCTACAGTAGGTCTATGTTATTGTTAGGTGAAGTTATAGGTCCTACAGTAGGTCTATGTTAGGTGAAGTTATGGGTCCTACAGTAGGTCTATGTTGTTGTTAGGTGAAGTTATGGGTCCTACAGTAGGTCTATGTTGTTGTTAGCGGAAGTTATGGGTTCTACAGTAGGTCTATGTTATTGTTAGGTGAAGTTATGGGTCCTACAGTAGGTCTATGTTATTGTTATGGGTCCTACAGTAGGTCTGTGTTGTTGTTAGGTGAAGTTATTGGTCCTACAGTAGGTCTATGTTGTTGTTAGGTGAAGTTATGGGTCCTACAGTAGGTCTATGTTGTTAGGTGAAGTTATGGGTCCTACAGTAGGTCTATGTTGTTGTTAGGTGAAGTTATAGGTCCTACAGTAGGTCTATGTTGTTGTTAGGTGAAGTTATGGGTCCTACAGTAGGTCTATGTTATTGTTATGGGTCCTACAGTAGGTCTATGTTATTGTTAGGTGAAGTTATGGGTCCTACAGTAGGTCTATGTTGTTGTTAGGTGAAGTTATGGGTCCTACAGTAGGTCTGTTATTGTTAGGTGAAGTTATGGGTCCTACAGTAGGTGTGATATTGTTATGGGTCCTACAGTAGGTGTGATATTGTTTTGGGTCCTAGAGTACACTATGCTAGGCTGCAATAACAACCAAAGTGCTTCTTTGTTCATTACAGGTATATTTGTTGTTAGGTGAAGTTATGGGCCAATTTGGCAAACAGTGTACAAACCCTCATTGTCAGGTTGATGGAAAAGCCAAAGAGCATTTTACTTGTTGAAGTGTTTTTTAAGTACAAAGCGGTTGATTTGTGATGACACAAACGTTATATTAAGCAGGGCATTCAAACGAGCATTACAATTATAATCTAAAGTAGTGTGAAATGCACTCATAAGCAACCTGGACATGGAGGTTACTCCCCTGAGTTTTCCCCCATTCAGAATACATTGTCAAATAATTTAACAGGCGTCAATTGTTGTACAACTTCATGGGTATCACCTTTTACCTCAAATTAACAGTGGATTTCTGCTGTTGTGGGCCTTTAACCTTCTGTCTGACATTGTCATTCACACAGGAGAGAGACGGGACTATCGTGGATCCTCTGGGGAGCCTCAACAACATCATGATGCTGACGAGGCAGAGAAGAGTCTCTCCACATCAAAACACCTCAAGAAACACCAGCAGAGACCCACAGGGAAGAAATCTCATTTCTGCTCTGACTGTGGGAAATGTTGCAAATCTTCATCAGAACTTATAATACACCAGAGAATACACACAGGAGAGAAACCTTATAGTTGTGATCAATGTGGGAAGAGTTTTACTAGATCTAGCTATCTAACTGTACACCAGCGAGTACACACAGGAGAGAAATCTTATACATGTGATCAATTTGGGAAGAGTTTTACTCAGTCAAGCTCCCTGAAATCCCACCATAGAACACACACAGGAGAGAAACCATATAGCTGTGATCACTGTAGGAAGAGTTTTACTGCATCTGGTAATCTAACTACACACCAGAGAACACACACAGGAGAGAAACCTTATAGCTGTGATCAATGTGGGAAGAGTTTTACTGCATCTAGCGATCTAACTAGACACCAGAGAATACACACAGGAGATAGACCTTATGGCTGTGATCAATGTGGCAAGAGTTTTATTCAGCTACAAACCCTGAAATCACACCGGAGAACTCACACAGGAGAGAAACCTTATAGCTGTGGTCAATGTGGGAAGAGTTTTACTACATCTAGCTATCTGACTACACACCAGAGAACACACACAGGAGATAAACCTCATAGCTGTGATCAATGTGGGAAGAGTTTTAATGATTCTAGTCAACTGATTAGGCACCAGAGAACACACACAGGAGAGAAACCTTACAGCTGTGATCAGTGTGGGAAGAGTTTTACTGATTCTAGTCAACTGATTAGGCACCAGAGAACACACACAGGAGAGAAATCTTATAGCTGTGATCAATGTGACAAGAGATACTCTGATAAAAGGTGTCTGATCAAACATCAGAAAATGCATACATGAAGAAGTTGTTTCATGATATCAATGAAATGATGTCACAATGTAGAATGTTTTAACATTGTAGAAGGAGTATTTTAATGATGTCACAATGTAGAACCCTAAGCGTTTGTTCAATTGATTTTAGGGAAAAAGAGGAAAAATCCAGGCTCTGAATTGAAAGAGTATTATTTATGTGATTTATCAAAAAGTGACTAACATAAAAGAGCTGTGTTACACTTACCATGTTGGTGACCCACTTGAATCAAAATGCAACACTTCAAACTATTTCTGCATATTGGTTATTGATTTGGACACGTTAAAACTGTGTTTTGACATTGCACTATTCCCATTTATCAAAATCTCATTCAAAAGACGTTGAAAATAAGACTATGCCTGACGTCCAATATATGTTCTGTCCAGTATATGTTCCGTTGTAGTTGAAAGTGAAAGTTGAAAAGATGTATTTTCGGGTCGATTTTTTTCCAATGACTTAAACTGCTTAATTTCAACGTACTTGCAGCCGATACACCTATAATCAATTTTATTAACAATCTGACATCACTCCAGAATACACCTATAATTTCATAATAGCAATCATAATTATTTCAAACATCCAGCCTGACAAAAGATACATGTTTTATTATTCCATGCCTCACCATTAAGTTAATTATTGCCAATACATATTAACAAAGGGGTGAACATTTGGTTTTGATATTTCATATTATGTAACATTTAGTAATCATAGTTATTCATGCAACCAACTTGACATTTTTGGGTACAATTATATTGACATTGTTACCCTGCTTTTATATCCAACAACATGCCTATCTAGTGAACCCTGAAAAGAGAGAGAAGCTCCGCAGTGAGGTGGAAAGTTACTATGGATATCGCAGGAGTTTCCTCTTGAAATCAGACATGTCCGTGGTAAGGACAACTTGGTTGCTGATTATCTCAAGGGTGGGCAGTCAAATAGGTTTGTGTTTTGCATTTAGCCAGTGAGTTACCATGGTCACAATTTATTCTGACACGTTTTTCTGTGTTGGATATTAGTTTTATCTCTTATTATTTTCTGTATTTTTTAACTGCACTGTTTGGGGCTCGTAAGTAAGAGTTCCAGTGTTGTATCTGCGCATGTGACTAATACAATTTGATTTGAGTTTTGTTTGGGCTCGTTCCAAGGGGACGAGAGTTCTAGAAGCTAGTGAGTTTTAGGAAGACGAGAGTTCTAGAAGCTAGTGAGTTTTAGGATTCTATGGAAAGAAAAATGATTAAAAAAATAATACGATTGTATATTATTATTTAGAAGAACGTGTTTTTTCTTGTTTTTAATTGTTGACAGCCAGTAGACACCATGTTTATATTGTAGAAGGTGAAGCATTGTAGATGATTATGTGAAATGGAAGTTGTAGAGATACTCTGAATGGTTGGCTATGAAAAGCTAACTGACATTTACTCCTGAGGTGCTGACCTGTTGCACCCTTGACAACCACTATGATTATTATTTCACCCTGCTGGTCATCTATGAACATTTGAACATCTTGGCCATGTTCTGTTATAACCTCCACCCGGCACAGCCAGAAGAGGACTGGCCACCCCTCAGAGCCTGATTCCTCTCTAGGTTTCTTCCTAGGTTCTTGTCTTTCTAGGGAGTTTTTCCGAGCCACCGTGCTTCTACACCTGCATTGCTTGCTGTCAGGGGTTTTAGGCTGGGTTTCTGTACAGCACTTTGAGATATCAGCTGATGTGAGAAGGGCTTTATAAATACATTTGATTGATTGTACAACTGAATGCGTTCAACTGAAATGTGTCTTGGGAGCACTGATTGGTGTCACCTCGTTAGTCAGTATGTGTTACACCTGTGCTGGCTTGTCCATCTCGTTAGTGGGAAGGTGTTTCACCTGAGCTGGTCCAGGTTCTATTTAAGAGTGTCTGGCCCAGTATTCCAGTTGTCTTGATAGATGTGGAGAGTCAACACCTTTAGTTGCTCCACCTTTTTGGTTTGCTTCCTGTCTTTTAAGTTTGGTGTGGGTTTTTCTTTTGTTTGCCTCTTCTTGGGCAGATTTAGTGGGTCTCATGGTGGGTGTCTTTTAGGTCCCAGTTGTTGTTACTAGTCAACTTTCATTGGACACCCCATAGTGTCTTTCAGAGCCCCTCCTAAAAAACAAGCTTATATTTTGGGTTGGATATTGCATCCAATTCATATTTTAATCAATGGCATTTCCTTAGGCTGCTCATTAGTCTTTCAGTTGTTAGTCTTCTGTTTGTTGTGTACTAAATATTTCATTATTTTTTTCTTTTTTTTTTCTGTGAAGCCATTGTGTTGCATCCATGTCTAAAATGTGCTGTATAAATAAATCTTGATTTGATTTCAACAAATGAACCCAATGACTGACCAATCAACAGATTCTTGGTCCCTTTTAGTATTTGTTAAGGAATACAGTATATACATATGAGATGAGTAATACATAGACAGACACAGTAGAATAGGATAGAATACAGTATATACATATGAGATGAGTAATACATAGACTAAGCTACAGTAGAATAGGATAGAATACAGTATATACATATGAGATGAGTAATACATAGACTAAGATACAGTAGAATAGGATAGAATACAGTATATACATATGAGATGAGTAATACATAGACTAAGATACAGTAGAATAGGATAGAATACAGTATATACATATGAGATGAGTAATACATAGACTAAGATACAGTAGAATAGGATAGAATACAGTATATACATATGAGATGAGTAATACATAGACAGATACAGTAGAATAGGATAGAATACAGTATATACATATGAGATGAGTAATACATAGACTAAGATACAGTAGAATAGGATAGAATACAGTATATACATATGAGATGAGTAATACATAGACAGATACAGTAGAATAGGATAGAATACAGTATATACATATGAGATGAGTAATACATAGACTAAGATACAGTAGAATAGGATAGAATACAGTATATACATATGAGATGAGTAATACATAGACTAAGATACAGTAGAATAGGATAGAATACAGTATATACATATGAGATGAGTAATGCATAGACTAAGATACAGTAGAATAGGATAGAATACAGTATATACATATGAGATGAGTAATACATAGACTAAGATACAGTAGAATAGGATAGAATACAGTATATACATATGAGATGAGTAATACATAGACTAAGATACAGTAGAATAGGATAGAATACAGTATATGAGATGAGTAATACATAGACTAAGATACAGTAGAATAGGATAGAATACAGTATATACATATGAGATGAGTAATACATAGACTAAGATACAATAGGATAGAATACAGTATATACAAATGAGATGAGTAATGCCAGATATGTAAACATTATTAAAGTGACTAGTGTTCCATTCCTTGAAGTGGCCAATGATTTCAAGTCTGTGTATGTAGGCAGCAGCCTCTGTGTTAGTGATGGAAAAACAGTTTCTGTCTCTCGGTTACAGCTTTGATGCACCTGTACTGACCTCGCCTTCTGGATGATAGCGGGCTGAACAGGCAGTGGCTCGGGTAATAACAAAGAAAAAATGTTTGTGCCTGGGGGGAAATTCACTTTCATACAGCTATAAGGGGTGAGAAATTACACCAATATCAGTGGACAATTTGCACTAATGTCAATAAACATGGATGATGGAACATATTCCCTTTTGCTGACGTGATGAACCACTAAGCGGATATAAATATTTACCATCTAAACCATGCGTGACCTCACCTCTCTGGCTGTAGAAGTGTTCTCCCTAACCAGTCCCTCAACAGCTCTCTGACTGAGCTCCACCCTCACTGGGTCTTCAGAGGAGAGGAAGGCTGAGGAGGGATGGAAGGATGAATGGATCAGTCAGTCAATAAAGTGTAGAGCTGCTGTCTGACAAAATCACTATTTTAGTAGTTCATTAAAGTAAATAAGGCTTTATGACTGCTGAATACCAACTATCAATCACTTAGATCATGTATTTTCAGGTAGAGATACATCCTTGGGATGTCCCTAGCCCGTTGAAGTTGACATTTAAATGTTTAAGGTAGGGGTTAAGGTTAGGGTTTAGGGTAGGGATGTCCCAAGGATCACGGATAGCATTGACCATTGTGCCTTCTTCTGTCTCTTTTACATAGCAGGTGATGGGTTCTGACTTCTGAACTTGAAAATATGAAATATCCTTATTATGTGAAATTGAATGAAACAATAATGTATGTTGATGCTAATATGATGTACAATATTCCATGATGTTTCTATATGATAACAATACCGTAATATATTTAATATGATGTACAATATTCCATGATGTTTCTATATGATAACAATACCGTAATATATTTAATATGATGTACGATATTCCATGATGTTTCAATATGATAACAATAGAGTAATATATTTACTATGATGTACAATATTCCATGATGTTTCTATATGATAACAATAGAGTAATATATTTAATATGATGTACAATATTCCATTATGTTTCTATATGATAACAATACTGTAATATATTTAATATGATGTACAATATTCCATGATGTTTCTATATGATAACAATACCGTAATATATTTAATTTAAAGTTTCACTAATACATTTTTATTAACTTAATTATGATTCAACATCAGTTCACCGTTTCACCTCATACTATATTGGAGCAGCAGCAGCTGACTGCCCGGTTCAACATCAGTTCACCGTCTCACCTCATACTGTATTGGAACAGCAGCAGCTGACTGCCCAGTTCAACATCAGTTCACCGTCTCACCTTATACTGTATTGGAGCAGCAGCAGATGACTGCCCAGTTCAACGTCAGTTCACCGTCTCACCTCATACTGTATTGGAGCAGCAGCAGCTGACTGCCCTGTTCAACATCAGTTCACCGTCTCACCTCATACTGTATTGGAGCAGCAGCAGCTGACTGCCCGGTTCAACATCAGTTCACCGTCTCACCTCATACTGTATTGGAGCAGCAGCAGCTGACTGCCCGGTTCAACATCAGTTCACCGTCTCACCTCATACTGTATTGGAGCAGCAGCAGCTGACTGCCCGGTTCAACATCAGTTCACCGTCTCACCTCATACTGTATTGGAGCAGCAGCAGCTGACTGCCCGGTTCAACATCAGTTCACCGTCTCACCTCATACTGTATTGGAGCAGCAGCAGCTGACTGCCCGGTTCAACATCAGTTCACCGTCTCACCTCATACTGTATTGGAGCAGCAGCAGCTGACTGCCCGGTTCAACATCAGTTCACTGTCTCACCTCATACTGTATTGGAGCAGCAGCAGCTGACTGCCCAGTTCAACATCAGTTCACCGTCTCACCTCATACTGTATTGGAGCAGCAGCAGCTGACTGTCCAGTTCAACATCAGTTCACAGTCTCACCTCATACTGTATTGGAGCAGCAGCAGCTGACTGCCCAGTTCAACATCAGTTCACCGTCTCACCTCATACTGTATTGGAGCAGCAGCAGCTGACTGCCCGGTTCAACGTCAGTTCACCGTCTCACCTCATACTGTATTGGAGCAGCAGCAGCTGACTGCCCGGTTCAACGTCAGTTCACCGTCTCACCTCATACTGTATTGGACCAGCAGCAGCTGACTTGATGTTGATGCTAATCAGCGTGTGTTGAATCTGAGAGTAAATAGATCCGACTACAACTCTAAAAATGAAGGGTTCAACTGGAGTTGTTCTCAGATCCCCTAAGAACCGTAGGGTTCTTGGTCAATGAAAAACAGCCCCAAAAGGTTCTTCAAAGAACTTGTTAGAAGGTGGGTTCATCGAGGAACCTCCGTTGTTGCTGGACTTCTTCCGGGAACTTCGCAATTACAACTGAAAACGATGGTGACAAGTTTGGATGCGACAACAAGTTAAAAAGGTTAAGTTGGGTTGATGTTTGGCTCTGAATATGTCTCGAAATCATTTATATATAATATAACATACTAATAATGAATAACGATTATGGAAGACAATGATGGTTTTCTGTGAATAGCTTCCATAACGTTACTATAGCTAATTACCGTAAATATTAGAAAGCCGGGTTTGACCGTCGGCGTTGTATGAGCTACAGTACAGTACCGTTATCTAGCTAGCTAACGTTATGTCCTAACTAGGCACAACTAGGTTTGGATTATTTCCCTCAACTATATTCTTTCCCATATATTGTATACCGTTTCCATGAAGCCAACATGGCTTTACACTCATTAACGTAAGTTTCCAATCTAGAGCAGTTCTCACTTTTGTGAGAATGAACTAGCTAACGTTAACTAACTAACTAAGGACGGTGACCTGTCCAGACGAGATGTTACAACGAACTGAATCGTCAATGGAGGTCTTCCTCTTTATATAGCCTGCTACAGCATGCAATACTATTAACTCACAAGGGGGCATAACGTTACATGTACAATACTATCCCATTTTGGAAACGTTACATGGACAATACTATCCCATTTTGGAAACGTTACATGGACAATACTATCCCATTTTGGAAACGTTACATGGACAATACTGTCCCATTTTGGAAACGTTACATGGACAATACTATCCCATTTTGGAAACGTTACATGGACAATACTATCCCATTTTGGAAACGTTACATGGACAATACTATCCCATTTTGGAAATGTTACATGTACAATACTGTCCCATTTTGGAAACGTTACATGTTCGCCCCCTTGTGGAGGGAAATGAATATCTTAGATGGTAGCTGTAGATGGGATTCAAATGCATAATGGTATTAATACAGTGTCTAGACTACCTCTTTTGTATAAATGCCCTTCAGAATCCAAACACAGTATTGCCACGCAGCAAAATGTTGCGTATAATCTTTCAAGTCAGCCTGATAAAATATTGAACAATTTGTGTACAAAGATATCTTGAAATGTGATATTAGGCCTGTATGGCAGTACTTTTACTGTATGGCAGTACTGTATTGGCTAGTGCTTTCTCCAATATGTTCTTCTATTTTGCATTACATTGTATGTCGATGCCATTTATCTTTCAATATTTATTTAATATATATATATTTTAATGCTTGTAAGACTATTCTTTGACACATTTTCTCTTCCTTTGAAATTCTTATAGGACAGAACATGGACACAATGCAATTGGGATCAAGAAGAAGGTACAGATCTGTTGTAGGACAGCTGCATTTGAAGTGTACATTTAACCTACATAGCAGTCAATACAAACTGAAATCTATTAGCATACAAATGTGTGCAAATTATCTTTCAGATCTTCTCAGAAATGAATCAAGTCCATGGAATGGATATAGACAAAAAGATAATTCAAGGACTATCAGAGGTAGAGAGGCGAGGCAGGGGTGAGGACATCATCCTGCTATTTTGACAGTCCCTGAAGGACAATACAGAAGAGGGATTTGCTCTTATTCCTTCCCTTTCTCTAATGTATTTTGTAATAAAATGATCAAGTGTAGTAAGATCATTGCTTTACTTTACTAGGACCGGAGACCACAGCAGTGATTCTGCTCTTGCCCTACCTCTTCAATGAGGACCCGAGTGGCCTTTATGTCCGTGACAAGGTATGCCTATGCACCAATCATCTGTTTCTTCATAAACATTGGTGTGCATGCGATATAAAACTACAGCTGAACATTTACGTTCAAGTACGTTGAAATTAAATATTTTTATTTTCAACTAAAACCAAACTTATATTGTACGTCAGGCATAGTCTTATTTTCAACGACATTTTGCTAGGTGGGATATCCCCAATGTCACAGTTTAAACGTGTCCAAATCAATAGTCCAAATGCAGAAACAGTTTGTGATAAATTGAAAACCTAAATGTAAAATGTGCTATATACACAAACATCTGCCACAATAATCATATTACTTAAACAAACACCTTATAAACTGCACAAGCACCAGAAACACTGTTGTTTTGACAAGTAGCAATAAATCACTGATATCGATTAGGGGGGACATCAGGTTGTACGTGCTGTTGAAACTAACACAACTAAAAAAACACATGGAAATGGGAGATATATTTTACCTCACTGGTTAGAGACAGTCAGCTACATATTGGAGTGATGCATTTAAATGTAGAGGTCGCTAAACAAAGGAACACAACACTTATTTGTCATCACTCATCGATATCATGTTGAAATCAGTTGATTCTGGGAATAATGTGTACATCACTGGTTAGAGGACAACTCTTTTTTTGTTAGTCACTTTGTGTTAAATCACATAAATAGTACTCTTTCAATTCAGAGCCTGGATTTCCCCCAATGAGCCTAATATCCATATCATGTTGAAACCAATTGATAAGGGGGCAAACGTTTAGTGTTATACATTGTGACATTCTGACTGACTGCAGAGTATATTAATATTAAAATCACTCATCGATATCATGTCAAAATTATTTGTGTGACAGAAGGGAGATGAGGTTACGCGTCCTGTTAAAACTAAAAGCTCAAAAAACACACAGAATATGGGAATAATGTGTACATCCCTGATTAGAGGACAATTTGTAGAAAATAGATCGCTACATTTCGAAGTGTTGCATTATGATTCAAGTGGGTCATCAACATGGTAAGTGTAACACAGCTCTTTTTGTGTTAGTCACTTTTTGTTAAATCACATAAATAATACTCTTTCAATTCAGAGCCTGGATTTTCCCCCTGAGGCTAATATCCATATCATGTTGAAATCAATAGAACAGGGGACAAACATTTAGGGTTCTACATTGTGACATCATTTAAATACTCCTACTACAATGTTAAAACATTCTACATTATGACATCATTACACACTCCTCCTACAATGTTAAAACATTCTACATTGTGACATTAATTCATTGATATCATGAAACAACTCCATGTATTTTCTGATGTTTAATCAGAGATCTTTTATCAGTGTACCTCTTCCCACATTGATCACAGCTATGAGGTTTCTCTCCCGTGTGTATTCTCTGGTGTACAGTCAGAATGCTAGATGTAGTAAAACTCTTCCCACATTGACCACAGGTATAAGGTTTATCTCCTGTGTGTGTTCTCTGGTGTACAGTCAGAATGCTAGATGTAGTAAAACTCTTCCCACATTGACCACAGGTATAAGATTTATCTCCTGTGTGTATTCTCTGGTGTGATGTCAGCTGGCCAGATCGACCAAAACTCTTTCCACATTGAGCACAGCTATAAGATTTCTCTCCTGTGTGTATTCTCTGGTGTGATGTCAGCTGGCCAGATCGACCAAAACTCTTTCCACATTGATCACAGCTATAAGGTTTCTCTCCTGTGTGCATTCTATGGTGTAGAGTCAGAGTGCTAGATGCAGCAAAACTCTTCCCACATTGATCACAGCTATAAGGTTTCTCTCCTGTGTGGGTTCTCTGGTGTAGAGTCAGTTGGGCAGATGTAGTAAAACTCTTCCCACATTGATCACAGCCATAAGGTTTATCTCCTGTGTGTGTTCTCTGGTGTAGAGTCAGTTGGGCAGATGTAGTAAAACTCTTCCCACATTGACCACAGCTATAAGATTTCTCTCCTGTGTGTATTCTCTGGTGTAGAGTCAGAGTGCTAGATTGACCAAAACTCTTCCCACATTGACCACAGCTATAAGGTTTCTCTCCTGTGTGTATTCTCTGGTGTACAATAAGATGGCTAGATGTATCAAAACTCTTCCCACATTGAGTACAGCTATAAGATTTCTCTCCTGTGTGTGTTCTCTTGTGTGACATCAAGCTGCTTAGATGAATAAAACTCTTCACACATTCATTACAGCTATATGGTTTCTCTCCTGTGTGTGTTCTATGGTGTAGAGTCAGAGTGCTAGATTGACCAAAACTCTTCCCACATTGACCACAGCTATATGGTTTCTCTCCTGTGTGTGTTCTCTGGTGTGATATAAGGTTGCTTAGCTGAGTAAAACTCTTACCACATTGAGTACAGCTATAAGATTTCTCTCCTGTGTGTATTCTTTGGTGTAGAGTCAGAGTGCTAGATTGACCAAAACTCTTCCCACATTGACCACAGCTATATGATTTCTCTCCTGTGTGTGTTCTCTGGTGTGATATAAGGTTGCTTAGCTGAGTAAAACTCTTACCACATTGAGTACAGCTATACGGTTTCTCTCCTGTGTGTGTTCTCTGGTGTGTTATCAGGCTGGTTGAATGAGTAAAACTCTTCCCACATTGACAGCTATAAGGTTTCTCTACTGTGTGGATTTTCTGATGAATTGTAATGCCTGCTGAGGAGGTGACTTTCTTCCCACAGTCAGAGCAGCAATGAGGTTTCTTCCCTGTGGATCTCCGCTGGTGTTTCTTGAAGTGTTCTGATCTGGAGAGACTCTTCTCTGCCTCGTCAGCATCATGAGGTTGTTGAGGCTCCCCAGAGGATCCAGGACAGTCACGTCTCTTTCCTGTGTGAATGACAAAGTCATACAGATGGTTAAAGGCCCACAACAGCAGAAATCCACTGTAAAAGGTGATGCCAACAGCGTAGCCATGATGTTGTACAATAATTGACGTCTGTAATGAATGTAATGATTTGACATTTGTCTTAAAAGGAGCAAGAATAGTCATATATTGTCATGTTTTCACATTAGTAGTAACACCTAAGATTGTAGACTAGAAATAAGTTATTCATGTTGTTGAAACTCTAAGCAGTGAGCCAGACGACTTTTGGTCTCCAATATAGGCCCCTTTCCGTGTTGCTAAAATTGCGGCACGAGGGCGATGCAAATGCAATTTGATTGTAGAAACTCCTCCCTTCTAATGAGGAAACCACTAATTATGGATGTAGTATATCTGCCTGGAGCAAAAATGGTGAGCAAAGATTTTAGTTTTTCACAATGTATTCTCAATGTGAATGGGGGAAAACTCAGGGGAGTAGCCTCCATTTCCAGGTTGATTATGAGTACATTTCACACTACTTTGGATTATAATTGTAAGGCTCGTTTGAATGTCCTGCTTAATATTAATACTCTTTCTTACAAGATGGCATCTCATATGTATATACTATATTCTATCCTATTCTACTGTATCTTAGTCAATGTATTACTCATCTCATATGTATATACTATATTCTATCCTATTCTACTGTATCTTAGTCTGTGTATTACTCATCTCATATGTATATACTATATTATATCCTATTCTACTGTATCTTAGTCAATGTCAAAAAAAAATCTTCCCAAGATGGCATAGCAGTTCAGAAGTCATTTTGTCCTAGTATTGTCGTGTCCTGTATATATATATATATATATATATTTACACCTTTCTTCGCATATCTTTTATATATTTTATTAGAACTCAACTACAAAAAGCTTTCCTGCAACCCGCCTCACCAATTACACAAAAAAAGTATTATTTACCTCAAATCTGAAAATCCACAATAGAAGCTAGCCAGAAGCTAACCAGAAGCTAGCCAGAAACTAGCCAGAAGCTAACCAGAAACTAGCCAGAAGCTAACCTGAAGCTACCCAGAAGTTAGCCGGTTTACTGGCTAACGTTAGTATTTCAGCTACCCACGTTTTGTGGTCATCAGCTATTCCTTTAGCTCGATAATCTATCGGCACTTTTGTACAACGCGACTCAGACCAGAACATACCGGACCGATTTTCTCAATATCCCCGGATTTCAACCGCAAGCTCTGGACATTTACACCTTGATTTCGCAGCTAGCTAGCTGCAAACCCTGTGACTATTGGCTTACGTCGATCCCGGAGCAAACTTAAATTATTCCGGAGCTAGCCAGCTGAAGAGTTCCATTAGCCATTCCCGGGCTACAATCACCTATCCGGACCCCTTTTTTTTTACTACAAATGCGGAGCCCCACCAGGCCTTCACGACTGACTACCGACGTTATCTGCCCGAGGGAGTTATCCAACTGGCACCTCCATCGCAACGTTACCTGAACGCTCATCTGGGGCCCGCTAATTGTTAGCTGTCTTATCGGCTGCTATCTGAATAAGTATATCGAACAATTTTTCTTGGGTGACTATATCTATTTTGCCAATCGGATTGATCCCCTCTACCACACGGAACCCCACTAATCTACCGACGGAAACGCACGAGGTGACTAAAAATAGACCTCCATCCTATGCTATCTTGCTACCGATAGCCAGCTACCCGGCCAGCTGTCTGGATCGCCGTGACCCCAACCAACCTCTACTCACTGGACCCTTATGATCACTCGATTAAGCATGCCTCTCCTTAATGTAAATATGCCTTGTCCATTGCTGTTCTGGTTAGTGTTTATTGGCTTATTTCACTGTAGAGCCTCTAGCCCTGCTCACTATACCATATCCAACCTTTCAGTTCCACCACCCACATATGCGATGACATCACCTGGTTTCAATGATGTTTCTAGAGACAATATCTCTCTCATCATCACTCAATACCTAGGTTTACCTCCACTGTATTCACATCCTACCATACCTTTGTCTGTACATTATTCCTTGAAGCTATTTTATCGCCCCAGAAACTTCCTTTTACTCTCTGTTCTAGACGACCAATTCTCATAGCTTTTAACCGTACCCTTATCCTACTCCTCCTCTGTTCCTCTGGTGATGTAGAGGTGAACCCAGGCCCTGCAGTACCTAGCTCCACTCCTATTCCCCAGGCACTCTCTTTTGATGACTTCTGTAACCGTAATAGCCTTGGTTTCATGCATGTTAACATTAGAAGCCTCCTCCCTAAGTTTGTTTTGTTCACTGCTTTAGCACACTCTGCCAACCCGGATGTTTTAGCCGTGTCTGAATCCTGGCTTAGGAAGACCACCAAAAATTCGGACATTTTCATCCCTAACTACAAGATTTTCAGACAAGATAGAACTGCCAAAGGGGGCGGTGTTGCAATCTACTGCAAGGATTGCCTGCAGAGTTCTGTTTTACTATCCAGGTCTGTTCCCAAACAATTTGACCTTCTACTTTTAAAAATCCACCTCTCTAAAAACAAGTCTCTCACCGTTGCCGCCTGCTATAGACCACCCTCTGCCCCCAGCTGTGCTCTGGACACCATATGTGAACTGATTGCCCCCCATCTATCTTCGCCTCTCTCCCTTTTCACTCCCTCTCTCCGCCTCTCTCCCTTTTCACTCCCCCTCTCCGCCTCTCTCCCTTTTCACTCCCTCTCTCTCCCTTTTCACTCCCTCTCTCTCCCTTTTCACTCCGCCTCTCTCCCTTTTCACTCCCCTCTCTCCGCCTCTCTCCCTTTTCACTCCCCTCTCTCCGCCTCTCTCCCTTTTCACTCCCTCTCTCTGCCTCTCTACCTTTTCACTCCCTCTCCCGCCCTAAGAACTTCCCATTTGAATCAATAAGGATTGCAGTTGTGGGTGACTATCTGGGTGGAGCAGACTGGGAGGCTGGTATTCTGACCTGGGCTGGAGCAGACTGGGAGGCTGGTATTCTGACCTGGGCTGGAGCAGACTGGGAGGCTGGTATTCTGACATGGGCTGGAGCACACTGTGCTGGAGCAGACTGAGAGGCTGGTAAGTTGACCTGTGCTGGAGCAGACTGAGAGGCTGGTATTCTGACCTGGGCTGGAGCAGACTGAGAGGCTGTTATTAGGCTGAGAGGCTGGTATTCAGCCACCAGGGGGCACCAAACCTCTTTGAAAAGTTCATGTGAATAGTTACCACTTCTCAGGAGATGATAGACTTAGCCTTTCAAATGTTTTGTAATGATGGGATGGCTATTGAACAGAACTTTAAAACCTGGTTTTCTTGTATGTACCATTTCATGAAATCACACATTTGACCTTTATGCTCACTGAGTCTGTACATAGTCAAAGCTTTCCTTAAGTTTGGGTCAGTCACAGTGGTCAGGTATTCTGCCCTTTCTCCGCCTCTCTCCCTTTTCACTCCCTCTCTCCTCCCCTTTCCCTTTTCACTCCCTCTCTCCGCCTCTCTCCCTTTTCACTCCCTCTCCCCGAACCCTTTCCCTTTTCACTCCCCACTCTCCGCCTCTCTCCCTTTTCACTCCCCTCTCTCCCTTTTCACTCCCCTCTCTCCGCCTCTCTCCCTTTTCACTCCCTCTCTCCGCCTCTCTCCCTTTTCACTCCCTCTCTCCGCCTCTCTCCCTTTTCACTCCCCTCTCTCCGCCTCTCTCCCTTTTCACTCCCCTCTCTCCGCCTCTCTCCCTTTTCACTCCCTCTCTCCGCCTCTCTCCCTTTTCACTCCCTCTCTCCGCATCTCTCCCTTTTCACTCCCTCTCTCCGCCTCTCTCCCTTTTCACTCCCTCTCTCGGCCTCTCTCCCTTTTCACTCCCTCTCTCCGCCTCTCTCCCTTTTCACTCCCTCTCCCCGCCTCTCTCCCTTTTCACCCCCTCTCTCCGCCTCTCTCCCTTTTCACTCCCTCTCTCCGCCTCTCTCCCTTTTCACTCCCCCTCTCCGCCTCTCTCCCTTTTCACTCCCTCTCTCTCCCTTTTCACTCCCTCTCTCTCCCTTTTCACTCCGCCTCTCTCCCTTTTCACTCCCCTCTCTCCGCCTCTCTCCCTTTTCACTCCCCTCTCTCCGCCTCTCTCCCTTTTCACTCCCTCTCTCTGCCTCTCTACCTTTTCACTCCCTCTCCCGCCCTAAGAACTTCCCATTTGAATCAATAAGGATTGCAGTTGTGGGTGACTATCTGGGTGGAGCAGACTGGGAGGCTGGTATTCTGACCTGTGTTGGAGCAGACTGGGAGGCTGGTATTCTGACATGGGCTGGAGCACACTGTGCTGGAGCAGACTGAGAGGCTGGTAAGTTGACCTGTGCTGGAGCAGACTGAGAGGCTGGTATTCTGACCTGGGCTGGAGCAGACTGAGAGGCTGTTATTAGGCTGAGAGGCTGGTATTCAGCCACCAGGGGGCACCAAACCTCTTTGAAAAGTTCATGTGAATAGTTACCACTTCTCAGGAGATGATAGACTTAGCCTTTCAAATGTTTTGTAATGATGGGATGGCTATTGAACAGAACTTTAAAACCTGGTTTTCTTGTATGTACCATTTCATGAAATCACACATTTGACCTTTATGCTCACTGAGTCTGTACATAGTCAAAGCTTTCCTTAAGTTTGGGTCAGTCACAGTGGTCAGGTATTCTGCCCTTTCTCCGCCTCTCTCCCTTTTCACTCCCTCTCTCCTCCCCTTTCCCTTTTCACTCCCTCTCTCCGCCTCTCTCCCTTTTCACTCCCTCTCCCCGAACCCTTTCCCTTTTCACTCCCCACTCTCCGCCTCTCTCCCTTTTCACTCCCCTCTCTCCCTTTTCACTCCCCTCTCTCCGCCTCTCTCCCTTTTCACTCCCTCTCTCCGCCTCTCTCCCTTTTCACTCCCTCTCTCCGCCTCTCTCCCTTTTCACTCCCCTCTCTCCGCCTCTCTCCCTTTTCACTCCCCTCTCTCCGCCTCTCTCCCTTTTCACTCCCTCTCTCCGCCTCTCTCCCTTTTCACTCCCTCTCTCCGCATCTCTCCCTTTTCACTCCCTCTCTCCGCCTCTCTCCCTTTTCACTCCCTCTCTCGGCCTCTCTCCCTTTTCACTCCCTCTCTCCGCCTCTCTCCCTTTTCACTCCCTCTCCCCGCCTCTCTCCCTTTTTACCCCCTCTCTCCGCCTCTCTCCCTTTTCACTCCCTCTCTCCGCCTCTCTCCCTTTTCACTCCCCCTCTCCGCCTCTCTCCCTTTTCACTCCCTCTCTCTCCCTTTTCACTCCCTCTCTCTCCCTTTTCACTCCGCCTCTCTCCCTTTTCACTCCCCTCTCTCCGCCTCTCTCCCTTTTCACTCCCCTCTCTCTGCCTCTCTACCTTTTCACTCCCTCTCCCGCCCTAAGAACTTCCCATTTGAATCAATAAGGATTGCAGTTGTGGGTGACTATCTGGGTGGAGCAGACTGGGAGGCTGGTATTCTGACCTGGGCTGGAGCAGACTGGGAGGCTGGTATTCTGACCTGGGCTGGAGCAGACTGGGAGGCTGGTATTCTGACATGGGCTGGAGCACACTGTGCTGGAGCAGACTGAGAGGCTGGTAAGTTGACCTGTGCTGGAGCAGACTGAGAGGCTGGTATTCTGACCTGGGCTGGAGCAGACTGAGAGGCTGTTATTAGGCTGAGAGGCTGGTATTCAGCCACCAGGGGGCACCAAACCTCTTTGAAAAGTTCATGTGAATAGTTACCACTTCTCAGGAGATGATAGACTTAGCCTTTCAAATGTTTTGTAATGATGGGATGGCTATTGAACAGAACTTTAAAACCTGGTTTTCTTGTATGTACCATTTCATGAAATCACACATTTGACCTTTATGCTCACTGAGTCTGTACATAGTCAAAGCTTTCCTTAAGTTTGGGTCAGTCACAGTGGTCAGGTATTCTGCCCTTTCTCCGCCTCTCTCCCTTTTCACTCCCTCTCTCCTCCCCTTTCCCTTTTCACTCCCTCTCTCCGCCTCTCTCCCTTTTCACTCCCTCTCCCCTTTCCCTTTCCCTTTTCACTCCCCACTCTCCGCCTCTCTCCCTTTTCACTCCCCTCTCTCCCTTTTCACTCCCCTCTCTCCGCCTCTCTCCCTTTTCACTCCCTCTCTCCGCCTCTCTCCCTTTTCACTCCCTCTCTCCGCCTCTCTCCCTTTTCACTCCCCTCTCTCCGCCTCTCTCCCTTTTCACTCCCCTCTCTCCGCCTCTCTCCCTTTTCACTCCCTCTCTCCGCCTCTCTCCCTTTTCACTCCCTCTCTCCGCATCTCTCCCTTTTCACTCCCTCTCTCCGCCTCTCTCCCTTTTCACTCCCTCTCTCGGCCTCTCTCCCTTTTCACTCCCTCTCTCCGCCTCTCTCCCTTTTCACTCCCTCTCCCCGCCTCTCTCCCTTTTCACCCCCTCTCTCCGCCTCTCTCCCTTTTCACTCCCTCTCTCCGCCTCTCTCCCTTTTCACACCCTCTCTCTCACAATTTAAATCTCTCTCTCCCGTTTCACTCCCTCTCTCCGCCTCTCTCCCTTTTCACTCCCCTCTCTCCGCCTCTCTCCCTTTTCACTCCCTCTCTCTCCCTTTTCTCTCCCTCTCTCTCCCTTTTCACTCCGCCTCTCTCTGCCTCTCTCCCTTTTCACTCCACTCTCTCCGCCTCTCTCCCTTTTCACTCCCTCTCTCCGCCTCTCTACCTTTTCACTCCCTCTCCCTCCCTAAGAACTTCCCATTTGAATCAATAAGGATTGCAGTTGTGGGTGACTATCTGGGTGGAGCAGACTGGGAGGCTGGTATTCTGACCTGTGCTGGAGCAGACTGAGAGGCTGGTATTCTGACCTGGGCTGGAGCAGACTGGGAGGCTGGTATTCTGACCTGTGCTGGAGCAGACTGGGAGGCTGGTATTCTGACATGGGCTGGAGCACACTGTGCTGGAGCAGACTGAGAGGCTGGTAAGTTGACCTGTGCTGGAGCAGACTGAGAGGCTGGTAAGTTGACCTGTGCTGGAGCAGACTGAGAGGCTGGTATTCTGACCTGGGCTGGAGAAGACTGGGAGGCTGGTATTCTGACCTGGGCTGGAGCAGACTGAGAGGCTGGTATTCTGACCTGTGCTGGAGCAGACTGGGAGGCTGGTATTCTGACCTGTGCTGGAGCAGACTGAGAGGCTGGTATTCTGACCTGTGCTGGAGCAGACTGGGAGGCTGGTATTCTGACATGGGCTGGAGCACACTGTGCTGGAGCAGACTGAGAGGCTGGTAAGTTGACCTGTGCTGGAGCAGACTGAGAGGCTGGTAAGTTGACCTGTGCTGGAGCAGACTGAGAGGCTGGTATTCTGACCTGGGCTGGAGAAGACTGGGAGGCTGGTATTCTGACCTGGGCTGGAGCAGACTGGGAGGCTGGTATTCTGACCTCGGCTGGAGCAGACTGAGAGGCTGGTTGGCTAACCTGGGCTGGAGCAGACTGAGAGAATGTTATTCTGGCCTGGGCTGGAGCAGACTGGGAGGCTGGTATTCTGACCTGGGCTGGAGCAGACTGGGAGGCTGGTATTCTGACCTGGGCTGGAGCACACTGTGTTGGAGCAGACTGAGAGGCTGGTTGGCTGACCTGGGCTGGAGCAGACTGAGAGGCTGGTATTCTGACCTGGGCTGGAGCACACTGTGCTGGAGCAGACTGGGAGACTGGTATTCTGACCTGTGCTGGAGCAGACTGGGAGACTGGTATTCTGACCTGGGCTGGAGTGCACTGTGTTGGAGCAGACTGAGAGGCTGGTATTCTGACCTGGGCTGGAGCAGACTGAGAGGCTGGTATTCTGACCTGGGCTGGAGCACACTGTGCTGGAGCAGACTGGGAGGCTGGTATTCTGACCTGTGCTGGAGCAGACTGGGAGACTGGTATTCTGACCTGGGCTGGAGCACACTGTGTTGGAGCAGATGGGAGGCTGGTATTCTGACCTGTGCTGGAGCAGACTGGGAGGCTGGTATTCTGACCTGTGCTGGAGCAGACTGGGACACTGGTATTCTGACCTGTGCTGGAGCAGACTGGGAGACTGGTATACTGACCTGGGCTGGATCAGACTGGGAGGCTGGTATTCTGACCTGGGCTGGAGCAGACTGAGAGGCTGGTATTCTGACCTGGGCTGGAGCAGACTGGTAGGCTGGTGCAGTGTCATCAGGCTGTGATGGTGGAGGCCATCCTGTTCTCGGGTTCTGCTTGTGTTATGCCAACCACCAGGTCATTATAACCACCAGGTCATTATAACATCCAGGTCATTATTACCACCAGGTCATTATTACCACCAGGTCATTATTACCACCAGGTCATTATTACCACCAGGTCATTATAACCACCAGGTCATTATAACCACCAGGTCATTAGAACCACCAGGTCATTATTACCACCAGGTCATTAGAACCACCAGGTCATTATAACCACCAGGTCATTATAACCACCAGGTCATTATAACCACCAGGTCATTATTACCACCAGGTCATTAGAACCACCAGGTCATTAGAACCACCAGGTCAGGGAGAAAAGACTCACTCTGACATCTGTCGAGTTGAAGTATCTGCTCTCCAGTTGAAATTTCAGCTCTGGTGCAGATGTGCCCATCTGCTCTCCAGGTGTAGACCCAGGGGGCCCGTTTAGAAACCTTTTAGGACATTTCGAGATGACAGATGTTTGTGTTTGGTCTATTAATGTACCTGTGAGTTGAAATTTTTATCATTTTTGCATTTTTGACAAAATTAGACTCCTTTTAAAGTGTCATTTTTTCGCTCAGGTAGGGTATCAGCCTGATCTATTTAAAAACACTTTTTCCACATTTCAAGATAGCAGTGTGTTCAGTTTGATCATTTCAAAGACAGCTGCATCTTCATTTTATTAATAATATTCAAAAAAAAATTTTTTTCCCATTTTTCATCATAAAAATTCCCTCGGCTGTTAACCTCAACTCCAGAGGTGTACAAGGTGAGGGATCAGCCTGGATTATTTAAAAACACTTTTTCAACATTTCAAGATAGCAGTTAGTTTAGTTTGATGTACATAAAGATAGCTGCATCTTTATTCTACTCATTTTCAAAAATATTGTTTTTACCAAAAACATGTGAAAATGAATAAAATAAAGTTGCAGCTGTCTTTATTTACATCAAACTGGAGTAACTGCTATCTTGAAATGTTGAAAAAGTGTGTTTAAATAGGCATCCTATTTAAAATAGGCATTTCCAAATTAGCTGAAAGGCTGAGGGAATCATCTCCAACCTCTTCTCAGGAGATGGCTCCCTCAGCCTTTCAACTAATGTTCAAATGATAGGATAATTATTTAAAAACACTTTTTCAACATTTCAAGATAGCAGTTAGTTCGTTTTGAGCATATCAAAGACAGCTGCAAGTTGATTTTATTTTATTTTTATTCCAGCCAAAAATATTCTAAGTCCACACAGAAGTTCACACTCAACTTTGTTTGGTGATTGAACAGGTTAGCAGGTGTATTTTTGAATATGGTTCTTAATATGGTTCATTGGGTTGCTGGGGTCCACTGCTTGCTAAGGGGGAACCCCCCACCCGTGTTCAGCCGACTGGGGCGCACTCTCTGTCAACATTTTCAACATTTCAAGATAGCAGTTTATTAAGTCTGATGCATATTTATTTTTTTAATTTTCACACACCCTAACCCACCTCATTTGAAAGGTTAATGTGAATAGTTACCACTTCTCAGGAGATGATAGACTTAGCCTTTCAAATGTTTTGTAATGATGGGATGGCTATTGAACAGAACTTTAAAACCTGGTTTTCTTGTCTGTACCAGTTCATGAAATCACACATTTGACATTTATGCTCACTGAGTCTGTACATAGTCAAAGCTTTCCTTAAGTTTGAGTCAGTCACAGTGGTCAGGTATTCTGTCACTGTGTACTCTCTGTTTAGGAACAAATTGCAATTGATAATGTACAAGTGTCAGCTTTTTTCCACATTATCAATTGCTCATGTCATGTTGATCCAAATATAGTAGTTGGTTCTCTGTTGAATAGTCTGACCCCTCAAAACATCTAGGCATTAGTTCCTTGCATAAGCCATTACAGGCAAAATTGTTGAACTATTTGTCACAAACTGTCAAGCATAGTTTTACACATTTCTATAAGACCTTTTGTACAAAAACGTAAACTGATGAATCGTGCAGGTGAAATTGACCCTCACTCATGAAGGAATGAAGTTTTGATTTACATAGCCTGCAATTGTGACAATCACTGCATTCAAACCTGTGTAGATCAGTCATTTTTTAATATACAGACTTAAAAATCAGGATTCTGTAACAGCATACTCCATTCAAGATATGTGTTTACTGTGACAACCAGAAGTGCCTTAAGATGGTGTCATAGATGCTGTTTTGAAGGGGTAAAAGGTCAAGACTTTTCAAAACTTCATATATGTGATTAGACAACCCTCGTGAACTGTAAATCAGTCATTTCTCCCAACAGATGTCAAAGAAAAGCTCTCACACACACACACAGCAGGGATGGAGTGAAAAAGTACGGTGCTTAAAGACACACAAACCCTGCAATGGCATTACTATTATCTCCAGGCCGTGCCGAGTTCAACGAGATGCCCCGCTTGACCGTAGCTCACTCGGTCTGAGCGCAGCCACAGTGACAACAAGACGGACCCAGAGCTGTCTGTCTGTCTGTCTGTCTCTGTCTGTCTCTGTCTGTCTCTGTCTGTCTGTCTGTCTGTCTGTTTGTCTCTGTCTGTGTCTGTCGGTCTCTGTCTGTCTGTCTGTCTGTCTGTCTGTCTGTCTGTCTGTCTGTCTGTCTGTCTGTATCTCTCTCACATTCTCTCTCTCTCTCTTTCTCTACGATTAGAATGCAAAGTCTCTCCCTATCTCTCTCTCTCTTTTGGATAACTTTAAGAAATAGAGTCTCTCTCTCAATTCAATTCAATTCAAGGGGCTTTATTCAATTCAAGGGGCTTCTTTCTCTCTCTCTCTCTCTCTCTCTCTCTCTCAATTCAATTCAATTCAATTCAAGGGGCTTTATTGGCATGGGAAACATGTGTTTACATTACCAAAGCGAGTGAGGTAGATAATATACAACAGTGAAATAAACAATAAAAATGAACAGTAAACATTACACATGCAGAAGTTTCAAAACAAAATAGACATTACAAATGTCATATTATATATATATACAGTGTTGTAACAATGTGCAAATGGTTAAAGTACAAAAGGGAATGAGATCCCTGAATGGTAAAAAAAGCATCTCCAAATAGAATATGTTTGTATCACAAATTATCTTACAGATATTTTGACCATATCTGACAGGCTCCCAAAGGCAATCAAAGGATCTAGCTCACTTAATGCCCCATACCCTCCCCATCACCAATCAGCCCTGCCATTGTTTGTATTCATACTGTTTTGTAAAGAATGTCTTCTTGTCTGTTAGGTTGTATTCCACTGGGAAAGTGATTACAGTTTTCATCAGTCGCTTTGGTGCATTTCTTAGATCAAAAGTGCAATTCTTGATACGACTTGTACAAATTCCAAATCATCTAGTCACTTGTGCACATCATTAAAGCAATTTCTTATTCCTTTGAACAAATTGCAATTGATAATGTACAAGTGTCAGCTTTTTTCCACATTATCAATTGCTCACGTCATGTTGATCAAAATATAGTAGATGGTTCTCTGTTGAATAGTCTTACCCCTCAAAACATCTAGGCATTAGTTCCTTGCATAAGCCATTACATGCAAAATTGTTCAACTATTTGTCATAAACTGTCAAGCCTAGTTTTACACATTTCTATAAGACCTTTTGTACAAAAACGTAAACTGATGAATCGTGCAGGTGAAATTGACCCTCACTCATGAAGGAATGAAGTTTTGATTTACATAGCCTGCATTTGTGACAATCACTGCATTCAAACCTGTGTAGATCAGTCAATTTTTAACATACAGACTTAAAACTCAGGATTCTGTAACAGCATACTCCATTCAAGATATGTGTTTACTGTGACAACCAGAAGTGCCTTAAGATGGTGTCATAGATGCTGTTTTGAAGGGGTAAAAAGTCAGAACTTTTCAAAACTTCATATATGTGATTAGACAACCCTTGTGAACTGTAAATCATAACTTTCTCCCAACAGATGTCAAAGAAAAGCTCTCACACACACACACACACAGCAGGGATGGAGTGAAAAGGTACGGTGCTTAAAGACACACAAAGCCTGCAATGGCATTACTATTATCTCCAAGCCGTGCCGAGTTCAACGAGATGCCCCGCTTGACCGTAGCTCACTCGGTCTGAGAGCAGCCACAGTGACAACAAGACGGACCCAGAGCTGTCTGTCTGTCTGTCTGTCTGTCTGTTTGTCTGTCTCTCTCTCTCTCTCTCTCTCTCTCTCACATTCTCTCTCTCTCTCTTTCTCTACGATTAGAATGTAAAGTCTCTCCCTATCTCTTTTGCAATTCTTGAAGCACAGTTCTGTTCATGACTTCAAGCCTATCAACTCCCAAGATTAGGCTGGCAATACTATAGTGCCTATTTGAACATTCGCGGTGGCAGGGTAGCCTAGTGGTTAGAGCGTTGGACGAGTAACCTAAAGGTTGCAAGTTCAAATCCCCAAGCTGACAAGGTACAAATCTGTCGTTCTACCCCTAAATAGGCAGTTAACCCACTGTTCCTAGGCTGTCATTGAAAATACGAATTTGTTCTTAACTGACTTGCCTAGTAAAATAAAGATACAAAAATATATTAAATAAAAATGTTAATTAAATACAAATGGTATTGAGAGAAATAGTTATATGTTAAAACCTTTTTTTTTACGTAAGTGTTTTTTTAAAGTGTTGTTGTTAGGTGATGTTATTGTTATGGGTCCTACAGTAGGTCTATGTTGTTAGGTGAAGTTATGGGTCCTACAGTAGGTCTATGTTATTGTTATGGGTCCTACAGTAGGTCTATGTTGTTGTTATGGGTCCTACAGTAGGTCTATGTTATTGTTATGGGTCGTACAGTAGGTCTATGTTATTGTTATGGGTCCTACAGTAGGTCTATGTTGTTAGGTGAAGTTATGGGTCCTACAGTAGGTCTATGTTGTTGTTATGGGTCCTACAGTAGGTCTATGTTATTGTTATGGGTCGTACAGTAGGTCTATGTTGTTGTTATGGGTCCTACAGTAGGTCTATGTTGTTGTTATGGGTCCTACAGTAGGTCTATGTTGTTTTTAGGTGAAGTTATGGGTCCTACAGTAGGTCTATGTTGTTGTTATGGGTCCTACAGTAGGTCTATGTTGTTGTTATGGGTCCTACAGTAGGTCTATCTTGTTGTTAGGTGAAGTTATGGGTCCTACAGTAGGTCTATGTTGTTTTCAGGTGAAGTTATGGGTCCTACAGTAGGTCTATGTTGTTGTTAGGTGAAGTTATGGGTCCTACAGTAGGTCTATGTTATTGTTAGGTGAAGTTATGGGTCCTACAGTAGGTCTATGTTAGCTATCTAGCCAACTTCAAATACTGTATAGATAGATAGATAGCTAAGTGAATGAAATATCACCAGCTACCTAACTTCATATTAGCTATCTTGATGTATTTATCACTGTAAAAAACAAACTCCAAATGCATTTGTAGGTAGGTAGCTAACAGCCATGGAGGAGGGTGAAAGGATAGCAGCCCCAACTGTCAGTGAGAGAGGAGGCTATTCTGGATAGGGAAGGTACTTTTGTGTAGTTCCTGTCCCTAGAAATGAGCACGGAGATAATAGTAACATAATATTCAGTGTGGTGTAATTTGACTATAATGAAGTCTGTTTCTTGTGAGGTTTTCTGTCCTCAGATAAAGAGCGCTATGAAAGCCAGTCTACATATGAAGAGGTCCCAATGAAGAGCAGTGGTTCTCAGTCCTGGGGACTCAGAGGCACATTGTTGTTTTTGCCTCAGCACTGCACAGCTGATTCAAATGATCAACTCATCACCAAGCTTCAAGTGGTATTTATTTATTCATTTGTGATGCCATCCTTGATATGGTCGTGTTATTGTCACATGCTACACATGTACATATGTGTGCCCATCCATCTATCAATCCAATGTTATCATGATTTGTTATCAGGGATATTATACTTTAGTAATCCACAATGACCTGGTGATGTAACAGTCTAATAATTACATTGTCTTCCATATTCCTACAGATACCTTGTAACTGGAGATTCCTTCAAAACATTTGCCTACAGTTACCGTGTAGGGCACTGCAAGGTTGGGTGACCAGGGTCATCTGGGACTGCCTCCTGGAGGAATTCAGGTGTGTGAAGGCTACCTGTGTCCTGCGTAACTTCATGAGGATGGACACGAGGACCAGGAGGGGATCTACAGCTCGCCGCCGTGTCCCAGAGGAGGAGTCTGCTGCTCTGCAGGATGTTTCAAGGATGGGGTCCAACAACGCAGCAAGAGAGGCAATCCGTGTGCAGGAGATCTTCACCTCCTACTTCTTCAAAGAGGGTGCTGTTCCCTGGCAACACCATAGACTACACTATGCACAACCAAAGGCTCTTTTAAGAGGGTGCTGTTCCCTGGCAACACCATAGACTACACTATGCACAACCAAAGACTCTTTTAAGAGGGTGCTGTTCCCTGGCAACACCATAGACTACACTATGCTCAACCAAAGACTCTTTTAAGAGGGTGCTGTTCCCTGGCAACACCATAGACTACACTATGCTCAACCAAAGGCTCTTTAAAGGGGGTGCTGTTCCCTGGCAACACCATAGACTACACTATGCTCAACCAAAGGCTTTGCCATTCACATTGCAATAAGAGTATTCTTCCATTTACTTAGCTATGTCAACTGCAGTTATTCAATTCACAGTTTCTCACCCTTTGATTTCTACTTCTTAGGTGAGGGTGCTGTTTAGGTAAGGGTTTAATATCTGTGCAAAAACAAAACAGGCTATTTTAAATCACCCATATTGAAGAAATGTAGAACAATTAGACACCCTATAACCCACACCTACACACTCATGTATCAATCTGATTGATGGATTGTGTTGTGCAGTAAGCAGGCTCAGGTGTATAACTGTGGCTCCTTCCACCTTCAAAGAATAGGCAAGAGGGCCAACCATAGAGAATAGTAAGACACTTCATTATTTCTATAACTACGCTATATTGTTTGTCCTCGTGTGTCCGTTCATGTTTTTCAGCATAAAGTACTCTGCAGCCACTTAGTGTGGTGTGGACACCAGTTGAGGCCACACACAGATTCCTGTTGAACACTGTGGCTTTAACTACCTTATTTTCTCAATAAGTCTCTCTCCTTCACTTCATCCCTCTCTCCCCTTCTCCCTAAATCCTCTAGGTTATAGCAGCTGTCGGTGAACCCCTCCTGCATCTGGACTGGCTACATAGAGGGCACAGCATGATCAGAGGTGAGAGGTCACTTGGTCAGGACAACAGGAAGTATTATTAAAGAGATGCTTTACATTGAAATACAGAGAGATGCAGTAGTCCCAGAGTTAATGATCCCAGGTCAGTTTATATTATACAGGAAGTATTATTAAAGAGATGCTTTACACTGAAATACAGATAGAGATGCAGTAGTCCCAGAGTTAATGATCCCAGGTCAGTTTATATTATACAGGAAGTATTATTAAAGAGATGCTTTACATTGAAATACAGATAGATGCAGTAGTCCCAGAGTTAATGATCCCAGGTCAGTTTATATTATACAGGAAGTATTATTAAAGAGATGCTTTACATTGGAATGCAGATAGATGCAGTAGTCCCAGAGTTAATGATCCCAGGTCAGTTTATATAATACAGGAAGTATTATTAAAGAGATGCTTTACATTGAAATACAGAGAGATGCAGTAGTCCCAGAGTTAATGATCCCAGGTCAGTTTTGCATTTCACCTCCTGATTGATGACTAACAATGTTAGAATATAAATAAAAACACAAGGCTTAAACATGGTCTCTCTCTCCATCTGTCTCTCGTCTGCAGATATGTTTTGATGTGAGAGGATGCCAACCCCCAGTCCCATCATCGCCACCTCACCTGCGTTTAAGATAACCTTTGTGCCGACTAGAGACACTTATGTAATTGTGATGAACTGAGAGAATATTTATGTAGCACTGTGATTCATTAATCATGTGCTGCCTTCCCTGCTCCTATGTGCTTACCTCTTTCCCTTTCTGTCTTTTACACCTCTCTCTCCTTCTCCTCTTTCTTCCTCTGTTTTTATAATTCACAACAGATGTGCATTGAAGTACAGATTGAACTTGTATTTATAACACTTGGATAATGAGCTTTTCAATAAAGCGTTTCACATTCTCTACTGGTTCAATGTCATACTCATGTCACAACACCCCATAAAGCTAGCCAGCTAGCTGGCTAAATCGCGATTTTCGTAAAATAATTTTATGTTAAAAAAATGCATAATCGTTTGTCTCTACATGAACTAACATTCCTGTCAACTGTACATGTTTTTTGCATGATTAGTTATTACGTTATAATCCCTTACATTTGCTTCCATCCTAGTATTTCTACCCCTCTCTTCTAGTATTTCTGTCCGCCATCTTTGATTGAGTTCAGTTCTGTGTAGGGGTACCCCTCTCTCCAAGTATTTCTGTCCGACATCTTTGATTCAGTTCAGTTCTGTGTAGGGGTACCCCTCTCTTCTAGTATTTCTGTCCGCCATCTTTGATTCAGTTCAGTTCTGTGTAGGGTTACCCCTCTCTCCTAGTATTTCTGTCCGCCATCTATGTTGAAGAAAGTCTAACTATCACTAGTGCAGCAGCAGCCTCCCCCGGTCCTAGTGCCGGCCCGGTAAGAAGTTTAAGATGCGATGGAACGGTTGACGAAAATAAGTAATGTAAGAAATTGTAATAGAGACTGGAAACTAGCAATAACTACATTTCAACATAAGCCATATTTTATACAAAAATACACATACTCCTCATTTCTCTTGGACATATGCTGGACTTATTAAGACACCGACTACAGACACACATAATTCCCCTCCCCCATGATAACCACAGAACACACACAACACATGCTTGGAGCTCAGGACAAAGAACTGTCTCAGGAACCAATGGAACGTGGACACCAGGCCTGTTCAGGACTACCCAAGACCCAGATCGACCAATCGGAAGGCCAGGCTCGCAGATCTACCTACTTTGCTTGTTGTATGTATAATACTGTACGAGTCTTGAAACTTTCTCTTTCCGGACGATTTTATACAAATCAGACAGAAAGAGCCGTGCCGCACGCTTTGCCTAATATCTTTACACTTGAATAAATCTGCCTTATTATACAATTATCCACCTCGTCCTATTGTCTCCTCTTGTTCTCCTGTCAACAGTAAACGTTTCACTAACAGAAATCACAGAGAAAATATATTGATATTGATATTAAATTATTTAGGGAGGGGCTAATTAATATTTTAGGACTAGCTATGTTCCTGATTCCTACCTACCTTTTGTCTGAAATTTGTATTTACATTTTACTCAACTGCGTTACCCACTCCAGTCAGCAGATTGCGGTCTGCGACTTTAAGGCAATGATGCTACTGTGACGTATAATCTAGTGGACGGAACGCTTCTTTCAGCTCTGTGTTTTAAACCCTCTTCTGTCGTCTAGTTAGTTATCCGTTTTAATTTCATATTTACGGTGTTGTTATTATTCCGTTAGCGGGCTGGTTAAGTTAGCATTAGCCTAGCTAGCTAACATCCCCGACCATGCGGTCACTAAGCTACTCCCCTGCTATAGAAGAAGCGGGTATCACAGTAAAACAAGAAGTAGAGGATGAGGCCGTTACTGTGAAAGAAGGGGAAGAAGCGTTCAGAGTGAAAGAGGATGAGGATGCAGTTTATGGAGTGAAAGAGGAGGAGGAAGAGATGACTGTTACATTGAAAACGGAGGAGGAAGAAGAGGAGGAGGAAACTGGATATCTGGTCCCGGTTTCCCAAACGCATCTTAAGGTGTCCGATGGTTCTAACGGTGAACTTAGCCATAAGATGGTTTTGAGAAACCGTTCCCTGATTAACACTCGTAAGTACTGTCTTAAAAACAGAGGCACAAACTCTGCAGTTGTTGAACTGGGGAAATCAGTATGGACTGTTGTTCCATGTTGTGAATGTTATCCAATGTGGTACTATGGGTTATAGCAGTATGGACTGTGTATTATTTATTTATAGCCATTGATTCTTGAAGAATATAACACATGCCTCATGAGCTTAGTTCATCTGTTGTACCCCATCAGAACCCCAAATAAGCTTTTTTTACTCCAATGTTTAGAAACAATGTAAATCAACACTGTATAGCCTCAACATGGTTAAAACTATCATGTTGATATCATGGATGGTCAGTCCTTGCATCCATAGATCTGTCTATGAATTTGAGAGTAGTTACATTTCTCCAACCCCATCATCATCTTATTAGCAAAACAGTAGTAGAATTACAGCTTTGTTATTGTTTCAACTGCAGATTGGTTGTTTGTTGTGTGGCATTTTTAAAGAGACAACCTAGGATTTAAACAGAAACAAAATGGCTGCCCAGAGACTTGGTTTGGTAAACAGCTGAGGGATGGGGGTTGGAGAAATATAACCACTCTCAAATTCATAGAGAAAGCTATTGTATCAACCTTAACCCAAAACCTAGGGACCTCGTCAAGAAGTTCAGACATCTTGGTGTAACAGTTATAAGGTGTTAACTTGAGAGTCACTGGACCCAGGTTTGAGTTCAGCTCAGGGCGACCCCCTGAATTCAATACACTATGAATACAAGGACTGGTCATCCATGATGTCATAATGATAGTTTAACCAGGTTTCTAGGATATATAGTATATTCTAAAATTCATCCATGATGTCATAATGATAGTTTAACCAGGTTTCTAGGATATATAGTGTGTTCTAGAATTCATCCATGATGTCATAATTATAGTTTAACCAGGTTTCTAGGATATATAGTATATTCTAGAATTCATCCATGATGTCATAATGATAGTTTAACCAGGTTTCTAGGATATATAGTATATTCTAGAATTCATCCATGATGTCATAATGAAAGTTTAACCAGGTTTCTAGGATATATAGTATATTCTAGAATTCATCCATGATGTCATAGTGATAGTTTAACCAGGTTTCTAGGCTATATAGTATATTCTAAAATTGCCAGTGTAGATTTCCTGTGGGGGTCAAATTGTTAGAGCTGTTGATAAGTCATTGTATAATATTCAGCCAATTTATTTTCATGCCATTACATCAATATCGCCCAACCAGAAGAGAAGAAACTCTTCCTGAACCAACTCCTGCTGTCCTTCATACATTCTGACGTTGCTGGTAATTGGCTACACAAGCAGTCGGCAACCTACATTTGGAGTGCAAATGTATCTTACCATTTCTACTGATCTGGTGCCAGTTATGATTTTCATTTGCACATTTTACTGAAACAGTTTAATTTCATTGATAATAGTATCTCAAAATCATTGTCTGTGATTAATCTACATTCTATCTAAATGAAAATTATACAAATCTAAAAGTAACTTTTATTGCCATTGCCAACTATGTAAAAATAGCCTACATGAAACCAACAAACAAAAACATTTGCAGCCTGCAGTTAGAAAATATCCCGATTTAAAAAAGAAATATCCTATAAATCCCATTGGCTGCACATGGCCTGTCAACAACGAACTTGAAACATTCTATCAGCTATAAACTGGGTCCTCAAACTTGCAACATTGTATAAAATATTCTGGGCCCTCAGTTTCCTGCGCCAGTGAGTTCTGGACAGACACATCTGTCGTCTATTTGTGCAAAGGATAAGAAGTAATCAGGTATTTTATAACATTTCCACTGGATCAGAGCATTACATTTTACCCTTTAATGCTGAGTGGTTATCGAAAGGGCGAGAGCTGGAAATAATTTACAAATACTTTGAGCAACTATTGTCATTCGTAATGGATTCTAATAATACTTTCTTTACCTGCTGTTTGAGGTGAAGAAAAAATTAGTTGGAGAAGCTGAATAATTTTTTTGTTGAGAAGCTCCACAACTCATTAGTGGTGGTGCGTTAAGACAATCTGAAATACTATCAGACATCCCCAAATGGGCACATTTTATAGGCCTACATTTGTGCTCAGTCCAGGTAAACTAGTCCTACTTCTATATGTGTAACCAGGTAGACTAGTCCTACTTCTATATGTGTAACCAGGTGTGTGTCCTTACTCAACACTGACAGGAGTGTTTCAAACAAAAGACAATTAATAAATTGACCAAACTGACGCATCTTGCGGGGTCAGGTCTGGGTGATCTACCATGGGACGTTTCATTTAGTATCCGTTTGGGTCGGCTAGGCTCTATAGTATATTCTAGAATTCATCCATGATGTCATAATGGGGAATGAATCTATTTCTCCATAGTATGTTGTACCTAGTTTCCCTCCTTCAGGGAACATTGGTTATAGTCATAACATGTGGATTTAATAGTATAGTTATAGTCATAACTATGTGGATTTAATAGTATGTTGTACCTAGTTTCCCCCCTTCAGGGAACAGTAGTTATAGTCATAACGTTACGCTTGTCATATGATGAACTTCAACTTAAATACTGGATCTTGCAGTGGGACAGTTTTTTGTATTCAGATCTCTGAAATGCTCTCTAACTACGTCACATTTAGTGCCTCCTTATGTTAGTTTTCAGTTTTCAATCATTTCAGAGTTTGCTAAATCCAATGGTTCTAACTGAAAGTCCCCTTAACTTTATTGACAACACCCAAATGGATACTGTCATTAACATGGTTTTTCAATAATTACACATAATACTTAATACTGTAGCTGTTTAGTTAGTCACGTGTTCAACTATCATCAGCTGATCCAGGAAATAATTTTCTGAATGACAGTCAAATGACAAATATCACAACATGCAACAACAACCAAAGTGCTTCTTCATTCATTACTCTGGTAAAGACAGTTATGCCGTGCTCCACGTTGGATCCAACATCCCTAACAAATTGATGTTTATAATGTGTTATTGTCTGCTTGATTTACTGTAGGGTCTCGTTAGTATGTTTGCACACAGAGATACTTAGCTCATAATGTGTAGAGAACTGTTCCTTGATGGATCGGCTATTGTACAACACACAGAGCTATTTTCCTTTATTCAGGACATTTAGAATGACAACACATTACAGAGTAGCCTAGTGGGATTATTCACAAAATTATCTGGTGATCAGGTTATGAAATGTCATGACAAAGACATTTTAGTTTCCATGTTTCACCTGGAATATTAAATGATTTATAGTCCTAGGTCTATGTTATTGTTAGGTGAAGTTATGGGTCCTACAGTAGGTCTATGTTGTTGTTAGGTGAAGTTATGGGTCCTACAGTAGGTCTGTGTTGTTGTTAGGTGAAGTTATGGGTCCTACAGTAGGTCTATGTTGTTGTTAGGTGAAGTTATGGGCCAATTTGTTAAACACTTAATGTACAAACCCTCAGTTTCAGGCTGATGGCAAAGCTAGCTAAAGAGCATTTTACTGGTTGAAGTGTTTTATAAGTATAAAGCAGTTGATTTGCGGCAATAACACAAACATATTAAGCAGGAGATTCAAACGAGCCTTACAGTTATAATCCAAAGTAATGTGAAATGCACTCATATGCAACCTGGAAATGGAGGCTATTTTTGCTGTCAGCCTATGAGAACTCCCCTGAGTTTTCCCCCACGGTGGTGAATTAGTGAAAAGACACAGAGCTTAATGTGAGTTTCCTTGAGTAGCACTCCTGATCTTGTGCTGTAATATTCATAATACATTGTGGAAAACTAAAATCTTTGCTCACCATTTTTGTTCCAGGCAGATATACTACATCCATAACTAGTGGTTTCGTCATTACCAGATATACTACATCTATAACTAGTGGTTTCCTCATTACCAGATATACTACATCCATAACTAGTGGTTTCCTCATTACCTCATTACCAGATATACTACATCCATAACTATCATTTTTCTCATTAGCAAGGAGGAGTTACCAAATTGTATGTGCTTTGCCCTCGTGCCACAATTGTATTAAACACAGAAAGGGGCCTATATTGGAGACCAATCGCCAGTCGTCTGGCTCACTGCTTACAGTTTCAACAACATGAATAACTTATTTCAAGCCTACAGTCATCGATGTTACTACTAAAATATGACTATTCTTCTCTCATTTTAAGACAATTGTCAAATAATTGTAACATTCATTACAGACGTCAATTGTTGTACAACATCAAGGCTACGCTGTTGGCATCACCTTTTATAGTGGATCTGTAACCATCTGTCTGACTTTGTTGTTCACACAGGAGAGATACGGAACTATCGTGGATCCTCTGGGGAGCCTCACCAACCTCATGATGCTGACGAGGCAGAGAAGAGTCTCTCCAGATCAGAACTCCTCAAGAAACATCTGCAGAGATCCACAGGGAAGAGATACACCTCATCAGGCATTAACGTTCATCAGAGAACACACACAGGAGAGAAACCATATAGCTGTGATCAATGTGGGAATAGTTTTATTACATCTGGCAATCTGTCTCGACACCAGAGAATACACACAGGAGAGAAACCTTATAGCTGTGGTCAATGTGGGAAGAGTTTTACTACATTGAGCTCTCTGACTATACACCAGAGAACACACACAGGAGAGAAACCATTTAGCTGTGATCAATGTGGGAAGAGTTTTGGTCGATCTGGAGACCTGACAGTGCACCAGAGAATACACACAGGAGAGAAACCCTATAGCTGTGGGCAATGTGGGAAGAGCTTTGTTCAATCTAGCTATCTGACAGTGCACCAGAGAACACACACAGGAGAGAAACCTTATAGCTGTGATCAATGTGGGAAGAGTTTTACTACATCGAGCTCTCTGACTATACACCAGAGAACACACACAGGAGAGAAACCTTATAGCTGTGATCAATGTGGGAAGAGTTTTACTACATCTGGCTCTCTGACTTTACACCAGAGAACACACACAGAAGAGAAACCTTATAGCTGTAATCAATGTGGGAAGAGTTTTACTACTTCTGGCAATCTGACTTTACACCAGAGAGTACACACAGGAGAGAAACCTTATAGCTGTGATCAATGTGGGAAGAGTTTTTGTCAATCTGGCTATCTAATAGTGCACCAGAGAACACACACAGGAGAGAAACCTTATAGCTGTGATCAATGTGGGAAGAGTTTTACTACATTGAGCTCTCTGACTATACACCAGAGAACACACACAGGAGAGAAACCATTTAGCTGTGATCAATGTGGGAAGAGTTTTGGCCAATCTGGAGCGCTGACAGTGCACCAGAGAACACACACAGGAGAGAAACCTTGTAGCTGTAATCAATGTGGGAAGAGTTTTACTACTTCTGGCAATCTGACTTTACACCAGAGAGTACACACAGGAGATAAACCTTATAGCTGTGATCAATGTGGGAAGAGTTTTTGTCAATCTAGCTATCTGACAGTGCACAAGAGAACACACACAGGAGAGCCAATGTATAGCTGTGACCAGAGATAATCTGATAAAAGATCTCTGACTAATCATCAGAAAATACATTAAGGAGTTTTCATGATATCAATGAAATGATGTCACAATGTAGAATGTTTTAACATTGTAGTAGGAGTATTTTAATGATGTCACAATGTAGAATGTTTTAACATTGTAGGAGGAGTATTTTAATGATGTCACAATGTAGAATGTTTTAACATTGTAGGAGGAGTATTTTAATGATGTCATAATGTAGAACCCTAAATGTTTGTCCCCTGTTCTATTGATTTCAACATGATATGGATATTATCCTCAGGGGAAAAATCCAGGCTCTGAATTGAATGAGTACTATTTATGAGATTTAGTAAGTACACATTATTCCCAGATTCCGTGTAGTTTTTGAGCTGCTAGTTTTAACAGGACGTGCAACCTCATCTCCCTCCTGTCACATAAATGATTTTAGCATGATATCGATGAGTTATGACAAATAAGTGTTGAGTTCCTTTGTTTAGCGACCCCTACATTTAAATGCATTCCAACATCACGTACAACCTGATTTCCCCCCTAATCGATATCAGTGATTTATTGCTACTTGTCAAAACAACACTGTTTCTGGTGCTTGTGCAGTTTATAAGGAGCTTGTTTAAAAAAATACAAGAAATATGATTATTGTGGCAGATGTTTGTGTAAATAGCACATGTTATGTTTAGGTTTTCAATTTATCCCAAACTGTTTCTACATATTGGTTATTGATTTGGACATGTTAAAACTGTGTTTTGACATTGAGGCTATCCCACCTAGCAAAATGTAATTGAAAAGTCGTTGAAAATAAGACTATGCAATCTTATTTTTTTTAAACATTTTTTATTATACCATGCCTTACCATTAAGTGAATTATTGACAATACATATTATCAAAGGGGTGTACATTTGGTTTTGGTATTTCATGTTTACAATTCATGTAACTTTTAGTAATCATAATTATTTATGCAATCAACTGACAATTTTTTGGTATAAATATATTGACATTGTTGCCCTTCTTTTAGAATATCAGGGTTCATTCTCAGATGTGCCAACCCAAATGTACTAGAGCATGACATTGGGGACTGGACCCCGATCCAACAACATGCCTATCGAGTGATCCCTGAAAAGAGAGAGCTCCACAGTGAGGTGGAAAGTTACTACGGATATTGCAGGATTTTCCTCTTGAAATCAGACACATCCGTGGTAAGGACAACTTGGTTGCTGAGTGTCTCAAGAATGGGCAGTCAAAAAGATTTGTGTTTTGCATTTAGCCATTGCGTTGCCATGGATCACAATTTATTTTGACTGCACGTTTTTCCGTATTGGAGATGAGTTTTGTTTGGGCTCGTTCCAAGGGGACGAGAGTTCTAGAAGCTGGTGAGTTTTAGGAAGACGAAAGTTCTAGAAGCTATTGAGTTCTAGGATTCTATAGAATGAAAAAGAAGAAAAAATAATACGATTGTATATTATTATTTAGAAATGCTTGTTTTTCTTGTTTTTAATTGTTGACAGCCAGTAGACACCATGTTTATATTGTAGAAGGTGAAGCATTGTAGTTGATTTATAATGTGAAATGGAAGTTGTTTTCTGTTGGTGGTGAGCAAACTTGTCCAACAAAAATTATAGGATTTATTTGTTGTTTCAAGGGGAAAGGTGTTCCAGGCTTTCGTTTTTCCATTTATGTTTTGAGGTTGGACTTTAGCACGTATAGCTCGTTAGCACGTAGGGCACACTGATTGGTGTCACCTCGTTAGTTAGTATGTGTAACACCAGTTCTTTTGTTTGCCTGTTCTTGGGCAGATTTAGTGGATCTCATGGTGGGTGACTTTTATGTCCCAGTTGTTGTTACTAGTCAACTTTCAGTGGACACTGAGAGCAAAATTGCAAGATTATGTTATAATTCTTTTATTGGATCAAATGGTTGTTTTATGCAACAGAATAGAGGGTTCTTAGAACTATTGTGTCTGTGTGTTTTACTGAGGATGGGCCTCTGGGAGAAAACACTGACAGGAGATTTACAATGTCTTTTGGGTGATAAAACCTAAAGAGACCACATTCCAGAGCATGAGTTAATGTTTCTGTTCTATATGGCACCAGGGAGAGATGACCCCAGGGCCAGACCCTGGTCTCTACACAAAGAGTACTGTTTTTACAGCAGATACTGTCTGCTGAGAATTATAAGTATCTTTCATACAAATCTTAACCTTATGACCCGTTCTATACATCTGTTGTTGGTCATGTAGGTTGAAAGGGTTGTATCTTGCCTATAAAAGACCTTTGTACTTTTGTCTCGGGGCTCTCAACGAATCTCTGGGGGTGATTCATCGACCAGCCATCATTATCGTAGAGCACTCAATTGATTCACTTTATATGTGTGCATTGTATTGACCTGCTCCCTTATTAATAAGTGAATAAAGATTTAGTTTAAGAATAACTCTGACTTGTGATAAATGTGTCTCTCCTTATTTGATATGAAAGAAAATAACCATATTTGGCAATGGGGATGTGAATCTTCGCTTGGTGACCGCTCCTGACGAAAATAAATCATGCACGAGCGATCCCTCAAACTTGGGATCTCAGAGAGACCACACTTTGGGAACGGAGCAGATGGTCCCACCTTTGATCTGAGAGGCAGCGAGCCGAGTGGATACCAAATCTCAAACCAAGTTTAAAAAAAGAGGTGAGCGAACCACGCAAAGTGTTTTTAGAACAGCCTCGTAGGCTCTGAGTGTGTATTCCTGTGTGAGGGGGGGACCTTGGAGGTGTAAACAGGGCCCAGTCAGGAGGCTCTGAGTGTGTATTCCTGTGTGAGGGGGGGACCTTGGAGGTGTAAACAGGGCCCAGTCAGGAGGCTCTGAGTGTATTCCTGTATTTTCCCAGTATGGGAGGAGTTGCTAGATTGATTGAATAAACCTTTTTCCATAAAGTTAGTGAACCAAGGTGGCTGACTAACTGTAGATGTTGAAAAAATGTCCCGTCCACTAGATTAAACGTCTGTGGCAAAATCACCTGAAAGACGCACATCGCCATCTGCTGACTGGAGTTGGTATCGCAGTTGAGAAAATACTTTCAGACAAAAAGCTAAAAAGCGACTGCCTCTGAAAACCAACGACTCCCTTTGAAAACGGGCGATGTGGCATCAGAAACATTTATTATAGTGTAAAAATGTACTACAAAGTGCAGCTAAATAGAATAACTTTGGTCATACCCACTCAGCACGTGACGTCCAAGGACGTCGAATTATGGGCGATATCAGGTCAGTCTGTTGTGGCCTCTATTTCGCCCCAAAATAGTCATCCCAAATCGGGCTGTGTGTAACTATGTAAATGTCTCTCGGACAAGGTGAGTTTTATCAATATACACTCTAAAAAGTAAAGGTTCCTGGAGTAGCCTTTAGGGGTTCTTCAAATTGAAACAGTGGGGGAACCCCTAAAAGTTATTCAAAGAACCTTTTGTGGGAACCCCTATAAGTTCTTTGAAGAACCCCTTATCATGGTTCCTCAAAGAACCCCTCCATTATAAAAACATATTTTAATAATATTAATAACAATATTGATTTAAATAATTCATTGTTTATTTAGTGGCACCACAAATGTGAATTAATATTTGCAAAACAATTTACCAAACAAAACACATTACAAAATTGCAACATTTCTGCAGACATGTCAGACCATAATAAATAATACATTTACTTTGTATAGTGCTTTTCATGACATTTAAAATATATAAAATAGTGATGTACAATAAAAACAACATACATTAAAAATGAATCATAGGTAAACTAACAATATTGTAGACTTGATGCTAAATACAGATTTTTCAGCTTTAGTGTGTATATCGTATCCACTTAATTATGTTAGGAAGTTTGCCATCTTTATGACCGGCCCTGGTAACTTCACCCCAACTTCTCTTATCCCCAGAACACAGTAACTTAACATAAGTGTTTTTCTGACATTTTTGGGAACTTGAATGGAAAATAAAAAATACAGCCCTAGCAGAGCCCCAAGTCCCATGGGGACGTCCTCGAGGGCGTGGATGTTCTCCCCCATCAAAGGCCAGCGGGATTTCACTCTCATGGTGAAATGGATTTCAGCCGATGTGCAGTAAAGGAGTGAAGGGCGGTGAAATCTGTCAACAAAAGTAAGAAAAGATTAATACACATACAATTAACAAAGAACATAACAAATGTTCAGCTGTAGTTTTATATCAGCATGCACGCCTACGTTTATGAAGAAACAGATGATTGGTGCATAGGCATACCTTGTCACGGACATAAAGGCCCTCATTGAAGAGGTAGGGCAAGAGCAGGATCACTGCTGTGGTCTCCAGTCCTAGTAAAGTAAAGCAATGATCTTACTACACTTGATCATTTTATTACAAAATACATTAGAGAAAGGGAAGGAATAAGAGCAAATCCCTCTTCTGTATTGTCCTTCAGGGACTGTCAAAATAGCAGGATGATGTCCTCACCCCTGCCTCGCCTCTCTACCTCTGATAGTCCTTGAATTATCTTTTTGTCTATATCCATTCCATGGACTTGATTCATTTCTGACAAGATCTGAAAAGATCATTTGCACACATTTGTATGCTAATAGATGTCAGTTTGTATTGACTGCTATGTAGGTTAAATGTACACTTCAAATGCAGCTGTCCTACAACAGATCTGTACCTTCTTCTTGATCCCAATTGCATTGTGTCCATGTTCTGTCCTATAAGAATTTCAAAGGAAGAGAAAATGTGTCAAAGAATAGTCTTACAAGCATTAAAACATACACTGCTCCAAAAATAAAGGGAACACTTAAACAACACAATGTAACTCCAAGTCAATCACACTTCTGTGAAATCAAACTGTCCACTTAGGAAGCAACACTGATTGACAATAAATTTCACATGCTGTTGTGCAAATGGAATAGACAAAAGGTGGAAATTATAGGCAATTAGCAAGACACCCCCAAAAAAGGAGTGATTCTGCAGGTGGTGACCACAGACCACTTTTCAGTTTCTATGCTTCCTGGCTGATGTTTTGGTCACTTTTGAATGCTGGCGGTGCTCTCACTCTAGTGGTAGCATGAGACGGAGTCTACAACCCACACAAGTGGCTCAGGTAGTGCAGTTCATCCAGGATGGCACATCAATGCGAGCTGTGGCTAAAAGGTTTGCTGTGTCTGTCAGCGTAGTGTCCAGAGCATGGAAGCGCTACCAGGAGACAGGCCAGTACATCAGGAGACGTGGAGGAGGCCGTAGGAGGGCAACAACCCAGCAGCAGGACCGCTACCTCCGCCTTTGTGCATGGAGGTGCACTGCCAGAGCCCTGCAAAATGACCTCCAGCAGGCCACAAATGTGCATGTGTCAGCATATGGTCTCACAAGGGGTCTGAGGATCTCATCTCGGTACCTAATGGCAGTCAGGCTACCTCTGGCGAGCAAATGGAGGGCTGTGCGGCCCCACAAAGAAATGCCACCCCACACCATGACTGACCCACCGCCAAACCGGTCATGCTGGAGGATGTTGCAGGCAGCAGAACGTCTCCACGGCGTCTCCAGACTCTGTCACATGTGCTCATGTGCTCAGTGTGAACCTGCTTTCATCTGTGAAGAGCACAGGGTGCCAGTGGCGAATTTGCCAACCTTGGTGTTCTCTGGCAAATGCCAAACGTCCTGCACGGTGCTGGGCTGTAAGCACAACCCCCACCTGTGGACGTCAGGCCCTCATACCACCCTCATGGAGTCTGTTTCTGACTGTTTGAGCAGACACTTGGAGTGATGTCAGATTGTTAATAACATTGATTATAGACCAATTTATTATACTGCTTTCATGTGTGTATATATACACAAACATCTGCAACAACAAGCAGCTTTTTCAACTTGTAGAAAACAGCTAGCTACATTTTGAAGTGCTGCATTTTGATTAAAGTGGGTCACCAATACAGTAAGTGTAACACAGCTCTTTTTTTTGTTTGTCACTTTTTGTTAAATAATACTCTTTCAATTCAGAGCCTGGATTTTCCCTTGAGGCTAATATCCATATCATGCTGCAATCAATTGAACAGGGCAAACATCATTAGAATACTCCTACTACAATGTTAAAACATTCTACATTGTGACATCATTAAAATACTCCCACTACAAAGTTAAAACATTCTACATTGTGACATCATTTCATGGATATCATGAAACAACTTCTTCATGTATGTATTTTCTGATGTTTGATCAGAGATCTTTTATCAGAGTATCTCTTGTCACATTGACCACAGTTATAAGGTTTCTCTCCTGTGTGTGTTCTCTGGTGTCGAATCAGATGACTTGATGTAGTAAAACTCATCCCACATTGATCACAGCTAAAAGGTTTCTCTCCTGTGTGTGTTCTCTGGTGTACAGTCAGCTGGCTAGATGTAGGAAAACTCTTCTCACAATGATTACAACTATAAGATTTCTCTCCTGTGTGTGTTCTCTGGTGTATAGTCAGAGAGCTTGATGTAGTAAAACTCCTCCCACATTGATCACAGCTAAAAGGTTTCTCTCCTGTGTGTGTTCTCTGGTGTACAGTCAGAGAACAAGTTGTAGTAAAACTCTTCCCACATTGATTACAGCTATAAGGTTTCTCTCCTGTGTGTGTTCTCCGGTGCACTGTCAGATCTCCAGATTGGACAAAACTCATCCCACATTGATCACAGCTAAAAGGTTTCTCTCCTGTGTGTGTTCTCTGGTGTTCAGTCAGAGTGCCAGATGTAGTAAAACTCTTCCCACAATGATTACAACTATAAGGCTTATCTCCTGTGTGTATTCTCTGGTGTACTGTGAGCTGGTCAGATCTAACAAAACTCTTCCCACATTGACCACAGCTATAAGATTTCTCTCCTGTGTGTGTTCTCTGGTGTATAGTCAGAGAGCTTGATGTAGTAAAACTCATCCCACATTGATCACAGCTAAAAGGTTTCTCTCCTGTGTGTGTTCTCAGGTGCACTGTCAGATAGCCAGATGTAGTAAAACTCTTCCCACATTGATCACAGCTATAAGATTTCTCTCCTGTGTGTGTTCTCTGGTGCACTGTCAGATAGCCAGATGTAGTAAAACTCTTCCCACATTGATCACAGCTATAAGATTTCTCTCCTGTGTGTGTTCTCTGGTGTCGAGTCAGATTGCAAGATTGACCAAAACTTTTCCCACATTGATCACAGCTATAAGATTTCTCTCCTGTGTGCATTCTCTGGTGTTGAGTCAGATTGCAAGATCGACCAAAACTCTTCCCACATTGATCACAGCTATTAGATTTCTCTCCTGTGTGGATCCTTTGATGAATTGTAATGCCTGATGAAGTGAATCTCTTCCCACAGTCAGAGCAGCAGTGAGTTCTCTTCCCTGTGGATCTCTGCAGGTGTTTATTGAGGCGTTCTGATCTGGAGAGACTCTTCTCTGCCTCGTCAGCATCATGAGGTTGTTGAGGCTCCCCAGAGGATCCACGATAGTCCTGTATCTCTCCTGTGCGAAAAACAAAGTCAGATGATTAAAGGCCCACAACAGTGGAAATCCACTGTAAAAGGTGATGCCAACAGCGTAGCCATGATGTTGTACAACAATTGACGTCTGTAGTGAATGTAATGATAATTTGACAATTGTCTTAAAATGAGCAAGAATAGTCATATTTTAGTAGTAACATCGATGATTGTAGGCTAGAAATAAGTTATTCATGTTGTTGAAACTAAGCACTGTGCCAGACGACTTTTGGTCTCCAATATAAGCCCCTTTCACATGAACCTTTCAAATGAGGTGGGTTAGGGTGTGTGAAAATTAAAAAAATAAATATGCATCAGACTTAATAAACTGCTATCTTGAAATGTTGAAAATGTTGACAGAGAGTGCGCCCCAGTCGGCTGAACACGGGTGGGGGGTTCCCCCTTAGCAAGCAGTGGACCCCAGCAACCCAATGAACCATATTAAGAACCATATTCAAAAATACACCTGCTAACCTGTTCAATCACCAAACAAAGTTGAGTGTGAACTTCTGTGTGGACTTAGAATATTTTTGGCTGGAATAAAAATAAAATAAAATCAACTTGCAGCTGTCTTTGATATGCTCAAAACGAACTAACTGCTATCTTGAAATGTTGAAAAAGTGTTTTTAAATAATTATCCTATCATTTGAAAATTAGTTGAAAGGCTGAGGGAGCCATCTCCTGAGAAGAGGTTGGAGATGATTCCCTCAGCCTTTCAGCTAATTTGGAAATGCCTATTTTAAATAGGATGCCTATTTAAACACACGTTTTCAACATTTCAAGATAGCAGTTACTCCAGTTTGATGTAAATAAAGACAGCTGCAACTTTATTTTATTCATTTTCACATGTTTTTGGTAAAAATAATATTTTTGAAAATGAGTAGAATAAAGATGCAGCTATCTTTATGTACATCAAACTAAACTAACTGCTATCTTGAAATGTTGAAAAAGTGTTTTTAAATAATCCAGGCTGATCCCTCACCTTGAACACCTCTGGAGTTGAGGTTAACAGCCGAGGGAATTTTTATGATGAAAATTAAAAAAAAATTTTTTTTTGAATATTATTAATAAAATGAAGATGCAGCTGTCTTTGAAATGATCAAACTGAACACACTGCTATCTTGAAATGTGGAAAAAGTGTTTTTAAATAGATCAGGCTGATACCCTACCGGAGCGAAAAAATGACACTTTAAAAGGAGTCAAATTTTCTCAAAAATGCAAATATGATAAAAATTTCAACTCACGGGTACATTAATAGACCAAACACAAACATCTGTCATCTCGAAATGTCCTAAAAAGGTTCTAAACGGGCCCCCTGGGTCTACACCTGGAGAGCAGGTGGGCACATCTGCACCAGAGCTGAAATCTCACCTAGAGAGGAGATATTTCAACTCGACAGATGTC